>NC_142872.1:124547500-124700000 GCF_051225735.1 Oryctolagus cuniculus
AGTTTTGAGTTAGATATGCATGTATGAATGGGTAGATATATGGATAAATAAATGAACAAATTGTCACTCATTGAGTAATATGATTGATAGCAAAACATTCTCTCTCTGATGGGAACATATAATTGAATTAATAGTATTAAATGTGATGTGACCCCCCCCCCACCATGGTCTTTTCTGCCATCCCTCTTACATCTCATCTCACCTCCCATAAGTACTCCCTACACACACACACACACTTGCATGTCTTCTAAAACAAAACCATCCGCAGATGCTGCAGGTGCTAGGAGAAAGAACAATGGAGAGTGGATTCTAAACACTTCTGCTCACATAATTGATGGAGCATTTCCTTTATAAGCACAGTTTATTGTTAGAATGAATGACATATTGACAAAAAGAATCCATTGGCACTTGCCCCAAAAGTTTGGCATTTGGTGCAATGGTTGGGCCTCCACTTGGGATGCCCACATCCCATTTTGGAGTGCCTGGATTTAAATTCCAGATCCACTGCCAATTCCAGCTTCCTGCTAATGTGCACCCTGGGAGCCATCGAGCCATGACTCACGTAGTTACGCCCCTGACACCCCCGTGGGAGACCCAGACTTTGTTCCCAGCACCTGGCTTCTTCGACCTGGACCAGTCATGTCCACTGTGGCCATTTGGGGAGTGAATCAGCAGATGGAAGCTCTCTCTCTCTCTCTCTCTCTCTCATTCTCACTCTGTGTTTCTCTGACTCTCTTGCTCTCACTCTGTCTCTGCCCCTCCATCTCTCTGTCACTCTGCCTTTCAAGTAAATAAATCTTTTTAAAAATGGCCAACTGATTTCCATACTTAGGTGAGGTTTGCAATAACCCCCCCCCCATTATTCATGGTTTTATTTATTTTCATAGTTTTATTTATTTATTTATTTATTTAAGTTACCTCCAGTCAACCACAATCCACAAATATCAAATGGAAAATTTTGTAGTGAAACAATTGATAGGTTTTAAAGTGTGCTCCATTCTGAGTAACGTGAGGAACTCTCTCCCAAGACATGAATCATCTCTGTCCAGAGTATCCACACTGTATACACCACCCTCCAGCTAGTCACTCAGCAGCCATCCCAATGATCAGATCAACGGTCACAGCACACAGTGCTTATGTTCAGGTAACCCTTACGTTACTTAAGAGGCACAGGGAGTCACGCAAACGAGGCATCAGGGCATGAAACATGGAAACACAGATGAACTCGGCTATTAAGTGGACAGGAAAAAGAGTCCACCATTAAATCCTCAATGAATAGTGGAGATTCAGGGATGGATTTTCTGGATGAGATAGCACCAGGATTATGTATTGCTCTAACTGCTCTTCTAGTGAGAAGCCACCAGCCTCTGCTTTGAATGTTCATGCAGTAAAACCCTTCATCTTCTTTCAGCTCTTCCAGAGCCAATAAATTACTTGCAGAAGGGCCGGTGTTGTGGTGCGGCTACGCTGGCATTCCACGTGAGCACTGGTTCATAGCCTGGCTGCTCCATGTACAATACAGCCCCCTGCTAACGCACCTGGGACAGCAGAGAAAGCAGCATGCCTGGAGTCCTGCACCCACATGGGAGACCCAGAAGATGCTCCAGGCTCCTGACTGTCTGGGCAGCCCTGGCTGTTGTGGCCATTTGGGGAGTAGACCAGTGGATGAAAGATGGATCTCTCTCTCTCTCTCATATATATATATATTTTTTTCTCTCTAATATTTTGAAAAAAAAAGTCTGCAGAAACAGCAAGTGTAATACTGACATGTGACCAGTGAGTCCCCTCCCCTCATTCAAGCCATCCCCTCATTCAACCCAGTTTCTTCCCCACCTCCCTGTAGTTTGGAAACAGAGTGCATCCCTGTGGGACTCATGCTGCCCCTCCCACTAGCCTCTGCCTCTGTTGCATCATTAACAACTGAGCCCACCTGCCCAGTCTCTCCCATCACAGTCGATGGTCTCCACAGACCCCATTTCCTCAAGTTACAAGTCAAATATTACATTCTTGCCACAAATAAAATGCAAACGTCACTTACTCCAAGGTTCAGTGCAGCCTGAAGGTGACACTGTCTCACACTGGGGACCAAGACACACATTAGGGGCAACCAACACCGTCCTCTGGGGCCACATCTGGGGCGGTGTCCTGGGCTGGATCTGACATGACTCCCGAAGGGGCCCAGGAAGTTGCTGTCCCACCCTGCTGCTTCTCGGGCTGAGGGAGGCTGCCCCCAGACCACCCCGGCTGCCGTTTGAGCTCCATCATCCCATCTTGCTCTCGGGAGGTGCCGTGAGCTTCTCGTGGTTCTGAGTCTTGGTTGGCCATAGCAACAGAGGGATGTGGGAGGTCCATGCAGTTTAAAATCAGTTCTCAATTGCTCAGCCACTCTTTGCCAAAAGTTGCTGATCTTTCTCCCATAAGGATTACCCAAGTGCTTCTCATTATCCAAGCCAGCTTCTATCACCCCTCAGGGACTCCTTGCTGTAGTCGCTCCTCCCGGCACAACACAGGAAGGCGTCAGTGCCGGAGACAGATTCCTAGAATTGAATATATGAACCCTAGCTCCCCTCCCTTCTACCCCGCCTCCACCGCGCCCTCTAGTGGCCAACCGCTAACTCGGACACCAGGTGGCCCTAGGGCTCAGTGCGTCCTCTAACAATGCCTTTTCTCTGTCATGCCTGAAGCCTTCCAGTGCAAGTACCAACACTGTTTTGCTCTGGGTCCTTGCGTGGAACTTAGTGCAACTTTCTTACGTGTCTGATAGCAATCAGCTTGTCTAAGCAATTTCAAAAGCAGCCTTGATCACAACTCTCATGGTAGCAGGCCAGTTGCAGGGGAGCTGGGCCCAGCCAGAGCAGGGCAACCACTTGAACTAGGCAAATGCACTTGCCATTGACTTTCTCACTCCTTGATAAATGTCTCCTGTTTTGTAAGACAACGTTGGGTGTTCACGAGGGCTGGATGAAATGATAATATAATTTACCTCCCCGCGAGTTTGTGCAGGCATCCTGCATTTCACCAATGCTCAGGGACCTGTTTCCTTCTCTGTGGGACTGACACCCATTCTTGTATATTACAGTGATTTTGATACCACAGTGGGTTCTGCCAGTTCTCTCGGGCACTTCTGTGCCATTCAAGTGCTCTTTTCTGATTTACTAACACTTGTATAAATTATAATTCCAACAATATAGCAATTCCAGGCAGTTTCTCTATTGCTCAGGCCTATGTTTATTATTTTTATCTAAAAATCTGAAGACTTTGCCTTTGAAAAAAAAAAAAAAAACACTCACTACCCAACCCGAATGCAAAGTGCACAAAGCTGAGCCTGCTTGCAGGTCACCGTCTAAGGAACACTCAAGAATGGATGCATTTGCTACGTAAGCTGACCCATTCTCCAGGAACCCTTTTCCTCCCCTGACCATGCAGCCTGACCTTGCCTAGCCGCCCCTGTACCTAGGAGTGCTCATGCGACTGACCAACTAAATGCCATCTGCCGGGTGTGGTGTAGGGCTGGGCCTAGACAGCGAACACCCGCCGCACCCACCTCCGCCCCCTTTCTCCCTCTGCCTTCCTCTTGACAAACTCTGCAGCAGAGAAAGGATGTGCAGAGGATGGGAAGGAGCCCAGTTCCCTGAATCACCCCTTGCGGGAGAGCTGCCCACCAATTTAGAACAAATATTTTGGACTCGATGTGAATAAGAAGTCAACTTCGATTGTGTTTGTGCCATAATGCATTTGCTGATTTTCGCTGTTGGCATTATCTTAATTAACTGCACGGTGGCAAGAGTTTTCCCATCATGCAGGACAGCGTCTTGAAGTTCTGCTTCTGATGTCTTTTCCCTGACTTCTCCCCAACCACCAGATCCCTAGGCCCTTCTGAAAATCTGCGTTTCACCCTCAGTAACCTGCATGTGCCCTTCCTGTGAGATGCAATTTAGCTCTCATTCTGGCCGGGGTTCCAGAGGTGCCGTCTTACCCTGGAATTTGGGCAAAGTTAAATGCCTTCCTGCCAACACCTAAGTTTTGCTCTAATTAAGTCGCATATGTTCTCTAGCTATTTTATTTAGAGCCAACAAATTAAACTTTATTCCAGACTGAACTGGACAGATTATTTTTGAAATTCCAAAATAATCTAACATAAAAAAATCATTACAATAACGTGGGGCTATTGCACGGTGATTACTGAGAAAGCATTATTCATTGTATTAATTCGGATAAGAGAGATTCTACTACAGGAAACAAGCAAGAGCTCGATGATAAAAATGCAACTAAAAATGCAACCATCCTCTCTCAAACACGCAAGTCTGCTTTAAAGCCGGGAGATGCCAGGGCAGCTATGCACCACGGGGTAGCCCAGGGACCCAGGCAGCCTTGATCTTGGCACACTGTCCTTTCAATATGGTCGTCCACAGCAGAGGAACAGCGCGCTAGAGCCTCTCACACTGGTAGTTCAATGCTCTGGCCGAGTATTTGGTGCAGCACCTAAGACACTGCCAGGGATGCCTGCATCCCATATCAGAGTGCCTGGTTCAAGTCTTGGCTCTGCTTCCACCCAGTTTCCCACTAGCATGCACCATGGGAAGACAGCAAATGATGGCTCAAGTACGTGGGTTCCTGCTACCACCATGGGGGGAGATCTGTATTGATTCTGGGCTCCTGGCTTTGGCCTGGCCCAGCCCTGGCTGTTGAAGGTATTTGGAGAATGAACCAGTAGATATAAGATACCTCTCTGTGTCTGTCTCTGTCTTTCAAATAAAATGAAAATGAACACATTTTTTAAAAATAGGTTTAAATGCTCTGTCCCATACATGACACGCCACTTCTAGCCGCAGCCCATGGCCTGCAAGAAGCCACGTGGCCCCTCCAAACTTGGAGGGGAATGGCAACACAATGCTCCCACGTACCCGGAGGGACAGGATACGCCAAGCCACCAGCACTAGGAGATCCCCTTTGAACTTCTGGTGGGTCCACATTTTTCTCAGCAATGATCCTGCAAGCTAGAATGACTGTGGTGCCAGGAGACTGGTTTGCCTTATCACAAGCCAGAGCAGAGGAATTAAGGACCTCAGGAGAGGATTCCTCCCTCTCCCAGGAGGCACTGCTCAGTGGGGCCGACCTGGAGCGTCACGCTCCCCAGCGCTCCTCCTCCCAAGTCACACAGCTCCCTACCGTGATAAAAATATCCGAGCCTCCATCATTTTAGCAAGATTTAATTAAAATTGCCCTAAATGAAGAAGCTGTAGTCATTGTTTGCATTCCTAGATGCCTATGTTTAGTTGAGTCGCACATAAGCAGAGAAATGAAAAATTAGCTTAATTTTTTGGCTGCAGGGAAGAGTGTGAATTGGTTTTCTGTCACTCTTGGGGAACATCTTGTGTCTTCCCTCAGCTGGGTTTCTCTGTCGGGATTGCTTCTTCCCACCCTCCTCAAGGCCCCTGAGGACAAGCTGTAGCTTGCTGTGACCTGGGAAAACCTCTAGGGCCCAGAGCCAGCCGGGCTTGGGCCCAGGGCCGGGGGCCTCCTCTGGGAACAGCCGGCCCCGCCCCAGCTGCTGACAGCCGCTCCAGAGCGGGGCTTCTCCTCCGATGCACATTTGTTGCCCACAGAGCAGATCTGCGAGCTGGGGAGGTGTTCAGAAGCCTCCTGTCTTGGGACTCAAGGAAGCTTCCAGAATCCCTGAGTGGGCGTGAGGGGGAACGGCCCTAGAGAGCCATGTTTCAGAGCGTGGTCTCTGAAGTCAGGCTGGCTTGCCTGGAATCCCAGCTCTGGGACAGGTTAGCCCAGAACCATGGACCTGGTACTCAGCCTTTCTGTCGCTTCCCCTCAGCTGATGGAAGTGCGTACCCCATAGGGCTGTCTCGAGCGTCAACGCAGATGCCTTATAGTAAATGCCTGATACACACCAGCTTGTTACTAAGGACCCTCCCTCCAGGGTGTCCCCCTACCCCTGGGGATCTGGTTTCCTGCGGCAGCCGCCCAGGCCGTCTCCTTCCACGGGGACTTGCTGTTCAAATACTGGAGAGCATTTGGTTTTCTTCCCCGGGAACTGAGGGACACAGTGCGCAAGCGATGTGTGAGTGTGGGTGGGATGAGCCACAGGCAGGGCGGGAGCCCAGCAGTGGCCCAGGCTTGGGGCCCAGCAGCAAAGCTGCTGTCGTGGGGAGCAGCCTAGAGCTGCGCGTCTTTCAGCAAACTCAGAGCAGACTCAGGCCCTGGAGGTAACCATGGAAACAGGAGCCCACAGAGGCATCCAGGGTGTGGGATGGGGAGGTGGGTGGATGGATGGATCGATCAATGGGCGAAGGATGGGTGGATGTCACTGTCACAGAGGAAGGGCGAGGGCCGGGGGCAGCGGCTGCACCCACCTCTGAGCTGGGGGAGATCTGGGGAGCTGGGACTGTGTCCTAGGGTGGACAGCTGGGTATGAGGAAGGGCAAAGAGGTGAGGGCTGAAAGAATCTTTCCGAGAGAGATTTCTCCCAAGTTCCCAGGCTAGGGGAGAGTGGAAGTCGTGGGAGGAGGTGGAGGGGAAGGGGGTGTTAGGTGGGGAGTTTGTGCTGCTCCGCTGGGTGAATTTTGCCTCCTATGCATACCCACACGTCCCAGCTCCCCGTACCCACTCCCTCCCATCAACACCAACCAGGCCTTCCCAAGCCCCTCCTCTGTGCTCTGCTTCGCTCCGCCCTGACCTGCAGACAGGAAAGCCACGCCCATCCGTGACAGTGACAGCCGAGGTGTCCTGCCCAGCGCGGAGGTGGGACTGGAGAACTCTCCAGCGACCCGCACGGGTGCCCCGGCTGCTGCCTCCGGCTTCAGTACCCTGTCCGATTCTCCGCTGCTTCCGCCAGGAACACATACGGAGAACCCTGCTCCGCCAGTGCAGTGTGGGGGAGTTCAGAGCAGAAAATGGGGTCCCGAGAAAGGGGAACAAAAAACCCATCGGAGGCTGACAGGCCGTTCCTGGGTGCCAGTCCAGGGCTCCTGGGGAGACAGGGTACCCTGGGTCTGCATTCTGGGGCGAAGACCTCCCAGCTGAGGACGGCAGTGGGCCCGCAGCCCCCACCGTGGGGAAAACGGACAGCTGTCCCTAGTTGAGCACCATTACGGCTCCCCAGCTCAGGTAAACTTTCGAATCCCAAAGGCAAAGGTCAATGACTAAGTGCAAAAGCTTGGTCCAATTACAGTGTCTGAAAATAAGGCCTTTGACAAATGGCCGGACTGGGGTAGGTTGTTAGGGCAGAGGCCCCAGGACCGGATCATCGTGTAAGAGGAGACCACACAGACACAGACAAATGACCATGTTCCCGCCCTACTTGCTGGCTTTCTATGTGACCCCTCCTCTGTCCCCACCCTGCTACCCTCTGTACTCATCAGACACCAGACTAGCCGGCTCACCCACTCCTGAATTCCCCAGAACTATGAGCCATCTTCTTCCTTCAAACATAGCTCAGGGATTCGGTACAGTTATGAAAACCCGACCAGCACATGGACGCGGGAGGCTACCAGCCATCTACCAGCCGCTAGTCATCATCAGCGCAGAATGCTGGTCACCGCGATTTCCATAACCTCTACATCTCACCGTTCTGTGAGGTCATAGATCTGAACTGTGGCCGAAGAATTCGGACAAAAGCAAAGTCCGCCACTCCCAGGGCTGGCCTTGCAAGCATCTCATGCAATCCTCCACACCCTCCCCTGCCCGCCTTTCTCAGCCTGATGCAGAACCCTAGGGAAGGGTCCAAGAGTTCTAGGTGGAAGGAGAAACCAGGGGGCCAGACGGACCCTGTGGGGAAGCTACTCTCTAATGTGAGCAGGAAACAACTCTTTAACTGTGTTAGGCCATCGGGATCTGTGGGATGTTTGTTCAAGCAATGAGCCAACCCCAATTAATCTTGCACTCACCTGAGACAGTTAAGAGGAAAGATTTTGGAACCAGAGAGACAAGTCTGAGACTAAACACCCCTTCGATGGGCATCAGTAAAAATGAGGATAAGCACAGTACGCCAGTGAGGGCAAGAGGTGAGCAGAGAGCTGAGCACAGCACCAGACACATCGTGGGCGGTCGGTAACTGGTCCCAGTCGTGGTTAGCATTGGAAGTCCTTGCTGCCTGCCAGGCTTTGATGTCGCTCTTTAAAGCATCTTTGAATTCTCACGGTCACCTTCTGAATTAAGGACCGTCATCATCGGTTTGAAGATGAGGAAGCCAAGGCACAGAGGGAGTAAATGCTGGGCTGAAAGAGCCGGCCTTGTAGCTCCAGGGCACACACCTGCGCGACAGCGTGGCTTCCCTCAGCCTCCGCAGTGCCAGCTTCCTTCTTCCTCCTTTGTCTTCACCTCCATCCCCCACGCGCTGTGCAGAGACGTCTCCACTCCATGGACGGAATGCGGGTGAAGGCTTCCAGGTGAACAGTCCTGGTCCTGGCATCCCCCTGGGCCATAACGGGAGAGCCAGTGGGAGGGGCTGGGAGCCTCGGCTCACACAGAGCAGTGTCTGCAGGGGACGCTGCAGCCGTCAGAGGACACGCCAAGGCAGGTGGAGAGCAAACCCCTGGGCGCTGGGCCTCAACTGCTGTCAACCCTGCAGGCGGAAAGGAGGGTCGGGGCTGGGGGAAAAAGATGGACAGACCCCTGGAGCCGCTGAGAGTGGAGCTGGAGGGGACCCTAGAGGGAGGTGGCTGCCCCCTACTTTTCCTGCTTCGTTGGCCTCATGCTGTTAATTTGCAAAGTCCAGAGGTAGTCAAGTTTCTCAGAGTTATTCCAGCTCGGCCCCAGAGCGTTCTGCAGAATCCAGTAACAGGCCCACAGGAGAGAGTGCAGCAGGGCTGTGAGAGCCCCCAGGCAAAGGGGCTTAGAGCAGGAGGCATGAGAGGCAGGGCCTCAAGGACTACAGCGCCCCCAAAGCAGGCGCAGTGGGCTAAGTCACAGCCTGTGACACCAGCATCCCGAATCTGGCTGCTCCGCTTCTGGTCCAGCTCCCTGCTAATGTGCCTGGGAAAGCAGCAGAAGGTGGCCCAAAATGGGAAACCTGGATGGAGTTCCAGGCTCCTGACTTCAGCCTGGCCCTGCTCTGGCCATTTGGGGAGCGAACCAGCAGATGGAAGATGACTTTCAAATAAATAAAATAAATCTTTTTTTTTTTTTTTTTAAGAAAAAACAAACAGCAACCTTCTCTCCCTTGTTGAGCTCCAGGGAGCACACACAGGGACAGAGGGGCTGAGAGGGATGCAGCTCAGGAAAAAGCCAAATGGCCCAGGCATTTTAAATCATTATTTAATCATATATCAAAATCATTCACTTCTACATCCAAAATCAATGTAAGAAGCTATATAAATATCGACTGCTGCCTCCTGAGAAAATACTTGATGAGGAATTGCACAGATAAGGTGCAGTAAACATCTTAAAATCCCCCCTCCACAACTTCCCTCTCACGCACAATGGTCCAAACTCACATTCCTGCCCTCCCCACCCTGGCCATCCTGAGTTAGCACAGGTAGGTGGATGCCCACCAAGGTGAGACACAGCCCTCTGTCTGTACCCCCGGCACCACTGTGGAATCACAGTAAACGCAGATCTCCTGGGCCCTGCACCAGAGACCCTGACTTAATGGGACTACTGTGAGGCCTGAGGCTTCTAGGAGCGCTGCTTAGTACACGGGCTCCCCAGGTGATGCCACGGTGTCGACAGGGATGAGAACCCCTGGGGTTCTCAGCTGCTGGGAGAAGTCCCACAGCCCCAGGCACACCAGGCCCTCCCCCCTCTGGCTCCCTTCTTGATTCACCAGGAGGAAGAGGAGTGTGGGGGGGTCAAGACTCCAGCAGGCACGGAACAACCACAGGCAGCAACTGGAGCATCCGTCAGACCTGTGAAGGCCAGGAGAGAAATGGCCGGAGGGATCCAGTTTACACGGAGCTGTCAGGGCTCTCTGGGGAGGTGACACTCAAATCGAGACCTGAGTGACCAGAACGAGTCTGCTGTCTGCTGAAGTTGCCGTGGAGCGAGAACAGCAGGTGCAAAGACACTGTGCGGGGGAGCAGAGGGGCCACACGCTGTGGCAGTGCAGGTGGAGAAGAGCGCACGGATGGAAGTCCGTGAGGCAACCAGGGGCGTGGCTGGAGGGGCTGGGGGCACTCCCAGTGCAGTGGGAAGGCCAGCCAGCTTTTGAGGAGGGAGTAACAGGGCCTGGTTCGTGTTTTCAGGACACCCTCTGGCTGCAGTGGAGATGGTGGCTGCTGGGGGCAGGGCAGTCCCAGGTGAGCGTATGCCCAGGAAAAGGACTCAGCTCTTCCTGTAGTGGGAATGTAGGTCAGGCACTCAGCTCCCAAGCCACGCCCCCAAGGCAGCCCCCTCGCCCGTCAGGGGGTAGAACGCTGAGTGGGAGATGTGTGGGCTCAGCTGAGCGCGCCAAGTTGGCAGCTGAGGCAGAGACACAGAGATCTGGGCCACCACCTGGGGTCCCTTTGTCCCCTTCCCAGAGCATCTGTCCTCTTTCCTTCCCCCCCACCCCACCAAGTCCCCAACAAGCCAGGGCAGCCCAGAGGCAGGTCCTCACAGAGGCCTGGAGCAGGCGGCTGGCCGTATTTTAAGATCAGGGCTCAGACCTCTAAATAAACCATAAACAAAGCCAGCTTCCCTGGTATAGGAGGAGGGAGCCTGCTCCATTTCTTGTCAGCGCAATGGCTGGGAAATAAACAAGTGGCTCTGCCTGTCACATACACTTAACCCTCTGCAAAGGCATCTGTCAGACCCACAGAGCTTCTGCCTCGGCCTTTCCAAGAAATAACGGATGAGCCCCAACCCCAGGCTCTCCCTACAGGCTCCAAGTTCAAGTGCCACTGAGGGAGAGGCGGGCATGTGGACTGCTCCCTGACCCAGCCTCACAGGAAAAGCCACAAAGTGCAGGTTTAGATTTGGGGGGGTGTGTGGAAAAGTTGGGGGGAGGGAGAAAGGAGACGGGGTACAGCTGAGAGGGGCATGGCATGATACCGCCTCCAGAGTTGGGGGCGGGGCCCTGGGGGTCTGTGGGTGGGGTGGCTCTGGGTGTGGGAGAAACAAAGAGATTGAAGGCAGAGGGCCTGTCTCTCCAGAGGCGAAATCCCTGACGATCACAAAGGAAGAAGGAATGAGCAGGAACAAAACCAGGAAGAGAGGAGAGAGGCCGATGAATAAAGCAGGGGAGGGAGGAGAGCCCAGTGTCTCCAGGAGGAGGGACCCTCCAGATGGCACAGGGAAAGGGGATTTATGTATCAAGCTAAGCCAGAAGAGCCAGGAGCTGAGGCCAAGGGAACGGGAGCGGCTGGAAATGGTGGCGTGCAGCAGAAGCTACACGGATATGTGGCAATGGAGCCGCAAGGGACTGTGAGCTTTGCTGCAGCCAGAAGGCAGGCAGCCCATGGTGAGAGGAGGGGGCGAGGGCCAGAGAGAGCCACGGGGCTCACAGAGGCTGCCCCCTTCCCAGGTGCTGCTGCCCAGGGTACCTGCAGCAGGGAGAGCTCACAGCCAACACCACCCCCAAAGGGTGGGAGGGGATTAAAAAAAGAGCGAAAGAGACAGCAGCACAGTGATTACACAGGCGTTCGAACACACACGCCCTCAGCAAGGGCTGGCTCGCTCCCACGGGGACCATGGCGACCCAGGGCCTTCAGACTGCGGCCCAGGCAGGCACGGGGGGTCACAGATCTCCTCTGATAGACCCAGCACCCCTAAGCAGAGGACAAGGTGAGCACATTCCAAAACACAGCTAGGGATGAAGACAAAGGCCATAAATGCCAGACGCCCCTCTCTCTTCTCTCTCTCTCTCTTTTTCACACACACACATACACACACACACTCCTCCAGTACCATAGCATCAAACACAAAAGGAAAGCAGCGTATGTGACCCTACCACCCTTTCTCTCTCCTGCATGTGGCAGCCTCCCTGGGATCTCTCCATTCTCACACACACACACATGCACACACACACATGCACACACACACGCATGCACACACAGAGGGCTGCAGGGGCAGGGGCGTCAGTCTTCTCAGCAGGCAGCACACCTGCACACACAAAAACACTCGGAGGCAAGTGGCTGTCGGAGGGCTGGGCCAGGCTGGATAAAAGATCCTCCCCAGGCCCTCCAAGGAGCCCTACAGATCTCTAGAGCTGCACAGTCCCCTCTCCAGCTGGCACGGCACCGCCAGGATCGCATTCAAAACACCACCGGAGTCCAGAGTCACCTTGCAAGGGGTTTCCTGGACTTCTGGCCGAGACCTGCAGACTCCAGCTGTCTGCCAAGCTCACACATCTCATGGTGCTCTCTCCTTTGCCAACGGGGACCATGCAGAAGGCTGAGCTGCCAAAGGGAGGAGGCTTCCCAGAGCCTATCTTAGTCCGTTTCTCAGCTCAGCCCAGCAGGCAGGCTCTTAAGGGCTCTCCTAGGAGACAAAGAGCTCAGATCTGGGCCACAAATCTGTTCGGGAATGGGCGTGCAGATACCGAGCACATCTGTGTGATGCTCCCTCTCCGCAGTCCCCCTATGGGACATGCACTCAGCTCTCAGGTTGTTACACACACTTGACCTTGTCACAGCCTCACTGAACACCACACTGCACTCCCTTCCCCTTATACACACAGCACTGCCCCACATCCCAGTTTCCTCTGTATAGCTACACTCTATTTTCCCCAACTGTCCAAGATCCATTTTTACCACGGCTGCACACAAACTCTGAAAAGTCCTCCTGCCCTCGGGCTGCACACCTCACTCGCTCACGGAGCTCCATGTCCCCGGCAGCCCACACAGCACGTGGCAGGTGCATACACCGTGCCCACCCTGAGCTCCCAAACAGCCCTGCCACTCGCTCCTCGCCGATGGAGTCTGCGCAGCCGCCCGGCTGGCTAAACTGACCTCCACCTCAGCCTTCCCGGTCCCCAACAACCTCACCCCTGGGCTTAGGGAAACTTTTCTCCGGGTCCCTACAAAAGGAAACCTGGAGATTACCCGATCCTGCTCTACCCCAGATACGATAAGCCGCCCCGATTCGCCAGTCCAGTTCTCGCCAGACACAGCAGCGGGGAAAGGTCACTGGCGGAGCTCTCTGCTTGCGCCCTCGAGGTGTCGGCGATAAAAGCTGTCACCAAGGCGGGTTATGGGTGGGGAGTAGGGAAAGGTGTCGGCCCCACGCCGAGCCGGGGGCGCCAAGGGGTCGCGGTGACGCGCGGAAAGAGAGCGAAGAGAGGGCGGCGGCGGCGGTGGCGGCAGCATCTTGCGAGTCCCTTGCTGCGGCCGCGCCCGCTGAGGCGCGTGGAGCTGTCCGTTCAGCACCAGCGCGCGGCGCCCCGGCTCAGGGCCCGCGCCCAGATGCACCGGCTCCGCTCCCGCTCCGGCTCCGCGGGCGCCTGCGGCGTGGGCTCCCGCCTCCCCCAACGGGTGAGGGGCGCGCGCATCTGGAGAGGGGGCTCAGCGAGAGTCGGGGCCACGCAGCCACCTGTGAGCCTCCCGCAACTGCTGGCGGCGGCCGCGGTGTGCGGGGCCCCGGAGCGGAGGAGACGCTCAGCCGACCCCGCCCGCCGGCCCGCCGGGCGCACACACAGGCGCACACACACTCGCACCCGCGCGCGCCCGCACCGCCCGGCGGCAGCGGCGGCCGCCGCGATGCTCGCCAGCAGGTCGGGGAAGTTTCCCGCCGGCCTCGGCCGCGGGCGCCGGTGCCTCCAGGTAAGCGCTCCCGCAACGCGCCGTGCGAGCCCTGGCAGCTCCGCTGGGTAAGGCGCAGCGCACGCGGCCCCGGGGCACGGCGCCAGGAGGGCGGGGGGATTCCGAGTGCGATGGGGAAGGGGCTCCAGTTGGTGGAGGCTGGACACCGGGGAGGCACCGAGCCGTCCCCCTTGCCCCTCCCCGGGTGTGAGGATACGAGCGCTGAATCCATCAGCTCCCTTCTCCAAAGCTGCGCGCCCCCCATCTCGGCCCAGCCCTGCCGGTGCGCATCTCAGCTGCGGTCCCGCCTGTCTGCGGCGAGCGGGCGGGGGCGTCTCCTCCGCCTGCCCACGGGCAAGGTCAGCCCGCAGCCCCTCCCGGGCTCTCCGAGGCGTGGGCAGCGACCCTAGCCCGCGAAGGCGATCGCCAGGACCCCCGAGGGGTCCGGGACCGAGTGGTAGCGCAGCCGTGCTGGTGGGACCACACTCGCCTTGCCCTTCCTGGGGAGGGGGCCAACCCCACAGGACTCTGGCCCCGCCCCAGTGCCCTTCATCGCCCGAGGGCCGCCGGGCGGGACCTGGGCCCACCGGACACGGGTGGGGAGAACAGGGTGGGGGAGCGCTGGGGCGGGCGGCGCCGAGCGCTCACGCCCCTGCGGTTCCCACCACCCCCAGGTGTAGCGCCCCCGCGCGGCGCGTGCGGCCGGGCGCGTGCAGCATGACCGGCCAGAGCCTGTGGGACGAGTCGGAGGCCAACTTCGAGGATGGAGAGGTCCGCGTCAACGTGGGCGGCTTCAAGCGGCGCCTGCGCTCGCACACGCTGCTGCGCTTCCCGGAGACGCGCCTGGGCCGCCTGCTGCTCTGCCACTCGCGCGAGGCCATCCTGGAGCTGTGCGACGACTACGACGACGTGCAGCGGGAGTTCTACTTCGACCGCAACCCCGAGCTCTTCCCCTACGTGCTGCATTTCTACCACACCGGCAAGCTGCACGTCATGGCCGAGCTGTGCGTCTTCTCCTTCAGCCAGGAGATCGAGTACTGGGGCATCAACGAGTTCTTCATCGACTCCTGCTGCAGCTACAGCTACCACGGCCGCAAAGTGGAGCCGGAGCAGGAGCAGTGGGACGAGCAGAGCGACCAGGAGAGCACCACATCCTCCTTCGATGAGATCCTGGCCTTCTACAACGACGCCTCCAAGTTTGACGGGCAGCCGCTGGGCGACTTGCGCAGGCGGCTGTGGCTGGCGCTGGACAACCCGGGCTACTCGGTCCTGAGCCGGGTCTTCAGCGTCCTGTCCATCCTGGTGGTGCTGGGCTCCATCATCACCATGTGTCTCAACAGCCTGCCCGACTTCCAGATCCCCGACAGCCAGGGCAACCCTGGCGAGGACCCCAGGTTCGAGACGGTGGAGCACTTTGGCATAGCCTGGTTCACGTTTGAGCTGGTGGCCAGGTTTGCTGTGGCCCCCGAGTTCCTCAAGTTCTTCAAGAACGCCCTGAACCTTATCGACCTCATGTCCATCGTCCCCTTCTACATCACTCTGGTGGTGAACCTGGTGGTGGAGAGCACGCCCACCTTGGCCAACCTGGGCAGGGTGGCCCAGGTCCTGAGGCTGATGCGGATCTTCCGTATCCTAAAGCTGGCCAGACACTCCACTGGCCTCCGCTCCCTGGGAGCTACCTTGAAATACAGCTACAAAGAAGTAGGGCTGCTCTTGCTGTACCTCTCCGTGGGGATTTCCATTTTCTCCGTGGTGGCCTACACCATTGAAAAGGAAGAGAACGAGGGCCTGGCCACCATCCCCGCCTGCTGGTGGTGGGCCACTGTCAGCATGACCACAGTGGGCTATGGGGATGTGGTGCCTGGGACCACGGCCGGAAAGCTGACTGCCTCTGCCTGCATCCTGGCAGGTATCCTCGTGGTGGTACTGCCCATCACCTTGATCTTCAATAAGTTCTCCCACTTTTATCGGCGCCAAAAGCAACTTGAGAGTGCCATGCGCAGCTGTGACTTTGGAGATGGAATGAAGGAGGTCCCTTCGGTCAACTTAAGGGACTACTATGCCCATAAAGTGAAGTCCCTCATGGCGAGCCTGACGAACATGAGCAGGAGCTCACCGAGCGAACTAAGTTTAAGTGATTCCCTGCATTAGCCAGGAGGACGTGTTGTCCTCAATTCCAAATTGCTGGGCTGTCTCTTGTGCCTCCGGCACAGTCCAGACACCTTAGGGGTATGGCGCAAGGAGTATGTCCAGCCCCGGTGGGGAGAGATGCATGGGCTGTGCACCCCAGGTTGCTTTTACAGCATTTAGAATTGTTTTTAGAGGGTGGTGTGTCTGACACCATGCTTTTGCACCTTGCAGTGACGTGACACTCGCTGGTCTTTGCATTGTGGGCATCAAGTGTCCACATTTCTGCCAGCTGAGTTCCCAGAATGCTAGTTTCCCTGTTTCCTGTGTATGCTATTTTAGTGCTCATAGCCGGGTACTGTCTGTGAATTGTTTGTGCCCCTGTTTCTGAGGTTGTCCTGTGAGTTCTGTACAAAAAGCCCCCACCAGTGTGTCCAGTGGAAACACATCTATGAGGTCAGTGAGGATATCATGAGATTTTGCTCATAGCAGTGTGAAAACAAAATCTCAGTTCTTCACCCATTGCTTCCACTTAGTTTTAAAACCAAAACAAAGAGAATGCAAAGTGAAGCCCACGTCATAGCCTATGCAAGTCTGTGAGTTGTTTTTGTGGATGATCTGTAGCTTGCATGGGTGCACCAGTCATGTTTAGAGTGATGTGTACTGTTGCTCGTCTTGTTCATGTTACTCAATCACACATGTTGGGAAGACTGAAATTTTCCCCAAGAACACATGCGTTAGGGACAGGAGCCTAAGCTAAGCGTAGACCAAATCCCAGGCTGCTTAAAGCCAGTGTATGGTGAGCCCTTCCGATCATGGTCTGGCCTCCATCTTTCCTAGGGTGACCATAGAGACCTGTGTTTCTGGCTGAGGTTCCTGGTCTAGGCTATTTGACCAAAGTTTGTTGTGTCTTAAGTATTAGCATGTTTTTGAAATATTCATTTTTAAGATGTTTAGGATTAAGGTCGCGTTGTCTTTCTCGACTAAAAAGGTTTAAGTGTTGCAATGTCTCCCTGATGTGAATGTCCTTAGATTGTTAGTTAGCAAGGGCAGTAGCTAGAAAACTTCTCTTGCCTGCTCTGAAAGCTCGTAAAACGAGAGCCCTTTGATTTCCAAGCAGAGTCTGCTTGGATCATTTTGCTTCTAGGATACGGTGTGTATCTGGGGCCCCGATTGCCCTGGAGTTCCTGCCTCGGTGTGGAACTCTGTCGACATGGAAGTCTGTATTTACAGAGGAGGTGTGTTTTACTCAGGATGGAAGCACTGTGGTCCCCACTCCCACTCCAGGTGCCCTTTTTGTCGAGGGAGGATGGGTAGAGCCAGAAGAAAGAAAGAGTTACAAAGCAAAAAAAAAAAAAAAAAAAAAAAAAAAAAAAAAAAAAAAAGGCTTCTTGGTAAAATGTCCTAATTGTCCACAACTGGCAAAGCCTGTTTAAAAGACCTTTAAACTTCTAACCTGTGCTGAAGGGAGGCTATGGTTTCCTTTTCCAATGTGCTCCTCCTCTTCAGTTAAAGAGCACATAACCCGGAGAGGGGGAGCTGGGCCCCTATGTAGGACACTTTTCCTCCTCTTCCAGGGAATCTGCTGGTTTTCCAGGTAGCTTTCATTATCACTCAGTCTTCAGAAAGGCTGGCAACTTCAGGGATCTGAGCGTGGCATTAGGCCGGCTTTTTATCCAAGGCTTGGGCCCCTGCTTAAGAGGTCTGTTTTGCGTTTGAGTTGGTTGAGGATAATGTATACTTCATGGGGTGAGGCGAGGATCTTCCCAGAGGGTTTTGTGTACCTGTCGTTGTCATGGCTACTATAGGCGTGGGCGACTGTTGGAGGAATGCACCAGCCACTCAGGCTCCGGAGTCCCCTGTTCAAGTCCTTCTAGCAAACTGGACTCTCATGGGGACGGGGAGGCAGCCACCTCCTAGTGCCTGTGTGCAGATGTGTCTGCATCTGTTTCTTGACAGCGTCAGGCAAGGTGAGAGGACTTTGAGCCACGCGGGAGTGAGAGGAACAAGGTGACTTTTCAGCATTTGCACAGGGGAACACTTGGCTTTGGCTGACATTTCCAGCCCTGGAAGGCAGAACACTCACAGAATCATCCCCATATGTACTGCAGGCAGGTGAAGGCAGTGCAGTGAGGACTGCGCAGTTTGCCAAGGCTGATGGTATCGGGTCGCTGAGCGTGGGATCTGTGGTCACTCACCATGAAGCTTGTGCAAAGTGGAACAAGGAAGGAGGCAGAATAGCTCAGTCGCTCTCACGTGCATTTTTCTAAACAAGCAGGTTTGCCAGAGAAGAGAAGAGAAGAGAAGAGAAGAGAAGAGAAGAGAAGAGAAGAGAAGAGAAGAGAAGAGAAGAGGGACCCTGGTGGTTAGCCTTTGTGGATGTGAAAGCTGGAACACCTGACGTTTCTTTTTGGCAATGACTTGCATTTATCTGGTGCCTTTCATTGGGGGAATCCCAAAGTGCTTTAGAGACTTTTTAACATCTCTTGTACATATGTGTGTGTGTGTATACTTGTATAAAATAGTACCTGATCCACCAGGACCTGTAGTCACTTTTGAGCAAGGGGATGTCCCCTTCACATTGGGTTTCAGATAGCTGGGAGAGAGAAGGACCCCGCTGGCTGGAGAAGTGGAGTTCATTCCCACTAATGATGGAGACTGAACCGTGCGACCCAGGGAGGAAGGAGTTTCCATTCGCACAGCGTCCGTCTGAGGGATGAGGCTTCCAGTGCTGTCTGCTGACTCTCCGACTTTGCGAGATGGACAGCTCTCACAGCACAATTTCGTGTGGTCCCTGAAGCTGCTCAGAGCGGGTTAATTTTGTGCCGTGTCCTTGGAGGCTCTAAGTAGGCAGTGACATCTTTGGCCACCAGACTGTCAGACTGACCTGGAGGAGGACATAGGAGAAGCGTATTTCCATCTCGTTGGCTCGGAAGCTGCTTCCCTCCCACAACTGAAGTCTGTTCTTTTCAATGCCATTGGGACCAATATGGGGGCCAAGCTTTTGTCCCAGTCCATGGGTGAAGCATTGGGGAGTGGCCCACATCTAGTGCACAGATGCCTACTGGTTGTAGTTTCGTGTTCTCCACCAAACCCCCACATTTCCTGTGACTGAGAAGGGGTGTGTTGTCATGCCTAGCTGATTTGTAGCTCACAAGGTGGTAACTAGCATTTGGTATTTGGATCTGCTCTTTCTACTTATGCTAGCACTCAAATAATTGGACTACCTATTAGTTCCTGCCTCGTTTCAAGGAAAGAAAGTGATTTGCTGTGTGCTTTGGAATCGGCGCGATCTGTTCAGGTTGGGTGTTATCTACTCGAAGGCTTAACTGGTGTTTCCTGTATGTTTTAACAGCATGACTTGTTACAGAGTTGTAATTTTCAAAATTGCAGACCCTGTATTTGTGATATCGGTTTTAACACTCATTAACACACTACTGTGCAAGCCTGGAGGCAGGCTCACCTAGAACGTTGTTGAATGCCATCCTGCCTCGTGCCTCCACTCAGGAGTTGAGGAGTGTCGGGATGCCGGCCTCGAGATGTGCAGGTTAAGAAGAAAATGATGACTTATGCCTCGATGAAGTAGCAAACACAACAAGGGCATTTGAAATTGGGGATCGGATCTCCTGGGAAAAGCTGAGCTTTGGGACAATTGGTTGGGTGGGCAAAGTCATGGTTGATCCTTTGCAAGGGTGGGGACCTTTTTATGCCAGGATCTAGAGCCACTAGTCTGCTTGGCGACACCGGGTGCCCAGCAAGGTCTCCCTCCTGCAGCTCTCATGACCTGCTGTGCCAGCTCCACCCTGTCCCAGCGCTACTCTCCTGGCTGCCGAAGTAGTGCTCCTGGGTGACCCAGTGTCCTGGCTGGTTGGGCGTGGACACAGCTGGGGGATGACACAGAGCCCATTCTTAGCTCAACCCAGACTTGGGGTCTGCTGGAACCAAGGCCACAGGCAGGCAACAGGAAGCCTAGTTGACTGCGCTCTGCTCCGCTTTGCTGTCCACTCTGCACTTGTGGGCTCATCCCTTGGCCTCTCTGAGACCCCACGTTCCAGTGCTGCAAAATGAGGGAGGTTGAATTAAATCATCCTGAAAGCCCTGCCCAGTTCTTCCCCTCAAAGGGGAAGTGGAAGTCCCCCTGTGTGCTCATCACAGCAGGGAGAGGAGCTGCACAGGCTTCATTTATTGTGAAGCAGAGCGGAAGGTCTGCCTACCAACCACCTCCTGCTTGGTTTCTCTTCTGTCTGCAGCAGCCAGCCCCTGAGAGATGGCGGCTTCTGGGCCAACGAGAGCAGAGACATGCTTGGGCCGCTGTCTGCTCCAAGTGAATAGAGTTTGAAAATCATCAGCGGGTGCCTCCTTTGAGTTTGAAACTACACCTAATCTAAATTTCTGCCAAGAAACCTCATTAGGCAGAGCGGAAAAGCACATCAATGCCATTTGGCTCCAGGACCAGCTCTGCTAGTTTCTGTCTGTGCCCCCTGGGAGGTCTGCCAGACCCCAGCCTTTGTCCCCACCTCCCAACCCACCCCACACTCAATCTCACTGAGAGGCAGTGGGAGCCGAGGAGGGACACTGAGGGGCTGCTGGCTTGCAAGCCCTAGTCCTTAGGTTCTCATCAAGTGGGTGTGACCACCTCCGGCAGGGTGTAGAGTGATGCTTGGGGAGATGTCACAGCCAGGATGGGAAACCAAACATTCTTCCTAATGAGGATGGCGGTTGAAGACTGTACTCACAGTGGTTATGACTGCCTCTTATCCTTAGGGGGACTTGAACATTTCTACCCAAGGACCTGGCATGGGTATTACAGCCCCTGGATCTGAAAAGCAACAGCCTTTCCCTCCTGCAACTTCCTTTGTTAAGATCACACCCTCCCGGTTATGGGTGCCTGGTGCCTGTTTGCCAAGGTGCTGGCACACTCAGAGAAACGGAGACACACAGGGGGCCTCTGGGACCGGATGCAGAGGAAGAAAAGGGGGCAGGTGTGCCTCAGAGCCTGGTAACTCCTGTGAATGGAAAAGAAAGGATGGGAAGAAGCCAGGAGGAAGGAGGGGAAGATGGGAAAGTGAAAGGAAGTTAGAAGAGGGTGGACAAAGGAAAAGGTAGAGGAAGAAGGGGAGAGAGAGGAGAGAGTGGATTAGGGAGAAGTGAGGGGCCATGGTCAATGCAGTTGCTTCAGGCCTGCTGTTGAGTTTGCATTATTTCTCACCATGGAGGATGCTCTTAGCCCACCAGTGGCCGGGCTGGAGCTGCTCCCCACCTCCCCACCTGGAGCCCATCTTTCCCTCTGCCTTAGCCAAGCAGCTTCCCAGACTGGGAGAACAGAGAGCTATGGAGGCAACTTCAGCAGGCAGTGAGGAGACAAGGAAAGGAGGAATGAATGCAAAGATGGGACTTGTGGGTCATGCAAAGGAAGAACCCTGCTTGTAGGCTGGACAGCAGGCGGTGCTGGGAGTCAGGGATGGCGAGAAGGAAGGCTAGAAACTATTTCTACGAGCGGGCACCCGCACAAGCAAAGAGAGAGAGGCAAAAGCTGCCCAGCTTGTGTGGGAAACATCTAGGTCAGCATGGCTCAAAAAGAAGCAGGTGCAGGGACAGGCCAGAGTGAAACCACGCAGAGAGCTTGCGCGTCATTCTTTTGTCTCTGGCGTGGGATGTCCTGACTCAATTCATTGTGTCAGAATGTGATGTTGGCAGTACCTTGGAAGTGTGGGAGGAGCCACGAGGCCCATTTGAGTCACAGCCATGGTGCTGGCCAGATACAAAGGGAGGGGCTAGGGAGGAAGGGCAGAACAGGTTGCCAAAGAGCTGGGCTCCACAGTTCTCCATTGATGGCTGGATGCGGAGATGAGGGAGAGGATGCAGCAGGATGACTTCTGAGCTTCTGGCTGGTGGCTGGTGGCTGGTGGTGCCACCAGGAGAGACAGGGAATACTCAGACCCCCTCCTCAGGGTGCCGGTGGGGCACAGATGAAGGTATGCAGGGTGCAGAGGGAGGCGAGCGGCAGGAGTCATCCATTTAGGCACCGGAGGTGAAAGCATGGGTGAGATGGCTTGGTAAAGGTACAGAGAAGTGGAAGGCAAGGTAACCCCTAAAAAGGACTGGCATCTGATAGACAGCCCCAAGGAGGAGTGGGCCCAAGAGCTCGCTGTTCTCGGCCCATGGTCTACCAGCCTGTTCTCTCCTTTCCTTGGAGAGAGCCTAGGGTAGGCCATCTCTGTTAGTGGCCCCAGCTTCCATCCCTATCCTTTTCCTTTCTCACCTCCACCATCTGGCTCTGTTCCTTCCACTCTTGGGAAACTTCTCTTGATGATCACCAGTGCGTTCTTTTCTTTTTTTTTTTTTTTATTTGACAGGTAGAGTTATAGACAGTGAGAGAGAGAGAGAGAGAGAGAGAGAAAGGTCTCCCTTCCGTTGGTTCACCCCCCAAATGGCTGCTACGGCCAGCGCGCTGCACCGATCCGAAGCCAGGAGCCAGGTGCTTCCTCCTGGTCTCCCATGCAGGTGCAGGGCCCAAGCACCTGGGCCATCCCCCACTGCCCTCCTGGGCCACAGCAGAGAGCTGGACTGGAAGAGGAGCAACCAGGTCTAGAACCCGGCTCCCATATGGGATGCCAGCACCGCAGGCGGAGGATTAACCTAGTGAGCCACAGAGCCAGCCCACCAGTGCTTTCTTAATGGTTAACTTTCTTGGCTTTTCTCAAGCTCCTCCAAGTTCTTTGAGTGCATAGATCGACCTCTGTGTTCTTTGTGCTCCCTGCTCTTGGGGCACTGCCTGTGCCTCCCATCACCCTGCTGGTCCTTCCTTCCCCTCTGATCTTCATCACAGACTTCTCCGTGGTTCTGGCCATAGCAGCCCACAGTGCTCGTCATCCAGGCCACAGCCTCAGCTGGAACGCAGTGGACCCCCGTGTCACTGGCCTGGCCCCCCCTGCCCCTGAGCCCTGTGCTCGTGTTACCCATGTGCATTTGGAAGTGACCCTGAGTAAAAGGGGCCTGATGGCCTTCACTCCTAGCTTGCTCCTCCCCCAGACTTCCTCCTTATCTCTGTTACTGAAACCACAGGGCGCGCAGCCACTCAGGGCGGCCCTGCAGCCAGCTCTGAGTCTTCCCCATTTATTTATCCATCTCAGCATGGACTTGTCCACAGGTCACTGACTCATCACCAGCGACCACATCAGGTGTAAGGGAAGTAAGATGGAAGGGCACTGCTCCTGGTCATTAAGCAGCATAGACTTTAGGGCCACTTTAGTGGGCGTCAGCATCATCCAGGGAGCTTTTAACAATGTGGGTTTCTGAGCTTCATCTACAAAATTAGAGCCTTTGGGTGGGGCCGGGGACCTGCAGTTACAAAGCTTCTGGGTGATTTGGATGCGAGTGGCTTCCGGAGCAGTCGTGGAGAAACCCCCGCTCACTGTCCAGGGATCCCCTTGCCCCGCCCAGCCTGCCACACTGCCACATCAGCTGCACGCCAGTTTTATCAGTGCTTCCTGCAGAGCGTTGCTCTCATCCCACTCCAGTCCTCATTCAGGTTCATACTTTGCTAATTCCCAACATCACAGCTCTCCACCGCCAATCCATTCTTTTCTGAAATCCCTCGTCCTCCAGCCCATCTTTCCCCACCAGTATCTCAGGTGCACTGGGGTCTTCTTGGCCACCAGTGGCAACTGTGTTAAACATAACTACAGCCAGGAAGGGACACAGTTGAGGTGGAGAATCTGCGCAGGCCCATTAAAGCTCAAATGTAGAGAAAGGGGCTATTCAGGAAGGAGCTGCCAGGGCCCGTGGATAGGAGCATAGGAGATTTATGATATGGGACATGGAAAAGTGACCGCGGGAAGATCCTGGTGGTGTGGATTCTGGATGGCTGGGCTCGTCACTCTTCCGAGGATGGCCTACCCGAGCCACGGAGAGAACTGTGACTCTGTCCCTAGTCCCTAGGCATCTGAGATTGTGGTCTGAGCAGGCACGTTGGTTGGTGGGGAGGGATGTGGGAGGAACAGAATCGGGGTTCTCGGGAGGTTTTTTTCCACTCAAAGCTCTTTGTCGCCTACATCCCTAGACACTTAAAGAATTCTGAGCTATTTTCAGTCCTACTATGAAAAGAAGCGAGGTGTTAGCAGTCAGACACCCATCTAACTGTTTCCTAAGAGGAGAGCTGGCACGACTCACTTTTGATCTGTCAGCTTCCTATCGACTTTTCTGGAAAACTTTGTGGGGCTGACTCTGCAGGGAGTGTCTGAATGGTGAGTCCTAGCCCACCGTGTTCAGGGTTAGCTGTTACAAAAGCTACCAGTGCCCGGCTGCAGTCTGCCTTCTTTTTGTAGAATGCGTGGGAGGAGGGGCAGGAAGCCACAGGCACAGAACAAAGGGTGTCCCTGGGCTTTCCCCAGAGCCTGGGAGGAGGAGGAGCCAGTGCCTCTTGTACACCTCTCCTGCCTCTGAGACTTGTGGGCTGAGTTTGCAATGAGGCGCTGGTAGCCAACTGTTTGAAGCTTAGAAGGAGGATGGTGATGCTTTGTGTTTAAATCTATCGCTAGGTAATTCTCTAATCTTAAAACATAAGATCGTGGATCAACCTATAACTTCCCCACTTTCACAAAAGCCCTCCTCTGTATGGGGTGTGGGGAAGCCCCCTCTCAATACTAAAAGCAATTAAAAGTTCCACTGAAACCAAAACATCCTACTGGCCTTCAAGTTCACCTGAGTTTCCCCCCTCGCCCATGGGAATATGTAAAAATGTGTCAGACCTTGGAAACCAGCAAGATGCAGCTAAGTCCCAAAGACTCTTGTGCAGGTGGCTGGAGGAGGAGTCCGGTGCTGGAAACTGGGAGGCACAGAGCCACACACTCCGAGAGGCTGGAGAGCTGCTCTCCACACACGGGGCAGCAGAGCAACTTTCTAGAAGGCTAGAGCGGCAGCCCCCTGGGGCCATCGTGTTGCTGGGTGCACAGCCATCGGGCCGTGTTGCTGCACACCCTCAGCCCCCAGTATCTTTGTATGGATGCTGTTGGGTGAAAAGGAGCCATATGCAGCCCCTTGGGAGTGTGTTTGAGATGTCCCAAGGGAGGTCCACGTGTGTGTGTGTGTGTGTGTATATGTATGTATATGTGTGCACACACGTCTGAATACATTTGTGTCTGTGTGTGTGTGCCTGTGTGCCTGGTGTGTGTGGTGTCCGTGTGCCCGAGTGTGCATACGCCAGTGTGTTTGTGCTTGCGTCGTGTGTGCGAACATGGAGGTGGGATGGGTGGGGGTGGTCTTTCCCTTGGGGAGAAGGGGGTGGAAGCAGCTGCTCTCCAGGGCTCCCATTAGATGTTGGGCACTCTCTCAGTTTAGATTCTGTGCTCTGCCACCCAGTGTCTCTCCTTTGTGTCTCATGGCACCCACTGCTGCTCCTTCTTAGCCAACTGTTGTGCCTTGTCGAGTGATGTCTGTCACTCCTCCCAGCCCAGAAGCTCCTTGGGTGCAGGGACATGGATGCCCAGCGCCCTGCCTGGTGCCTGGCACAGAGCGAGTCCTGAGAAAGGCAACAGAATCCAGGGCGAAGGCCCCTCTTGTTGCGATGTTGCTGAAAAGCCACAGGCTCCTAGGGAGTCAGTATGACCTGCTGCACAGCTGAAGTGAGGACTGGAGGCACCTGGGAAGGGGTCACTATGCCACGTGCTTGTCAGGCGAGGCCTCCGGGAGGGGGGGGCAGGCAGGAGCAGCTTCCCACCAGGATCGTTTCTGAACGGGCTGGGAGCTGAGGCAGGCTTGTTTGAACCGGCTTGCAGGCAGATTTAGGAGCACTCAGCTCCCCTGGGCTAGGGCCCAACAGACAGTGCCCATGTGGGAGACTTCCGGGCAGAGGTCGCTGAATGTGGCTGGGGCAGCAGCTGTCCTGTGGAAAGGGACGGCCTTACCATTAATTAATGTTCCTTCGCTGATCCTCCTGCAAGAACCAAAACCCGGGCCATGCATCTGAGCCCATCATGGACATGTGTTCTCCTGCTGGCTGGCTATGTACTGCATGGGCCGTACTGGGCTTGGCCTGTGGTGCTCCGGCCGAGACTCAATTGAAGCTGGTTGTGGGAAGACGCCCCCGCGGTGCACATGGCCATCTGCCACACAGCAGCTGGGAGATGTTGGCTACAACAAGGCGCCTCTCTGGTTTTCCAAGAGGGGTTGATCCTGGAGCCCAGACTTCTGGGAAGGGCACAGGTCACGTCTGAGGGAAGAGCAGTGCCCAGATTCCCAGGGGCCCAGCCCAGGCAGGACCAAGGACAGCTGCCGCCAGCATCCAGCCTGCTCCTCCAGGCCAGTCCAGACCCAGAGCAAAAGGAAGGCTGAGGGAGAGGATGGGAGAGGATGGGAGAGGACCGTGAGGGCCCGATGGATGGTGGTGAGTGGGGCAGGAATCCAAACTGCCCATGAGAGACCAAGGCCAGGGGCTCTGAGCGTGGGTCCCAGGTAGCGGCCTTTGACTCCAGCTCCAGTTCCTAAGCTGGCAGTCTCAAGGCAAATTTATTCCATTTCAGTCTATTAAAGTTTACTCTTCTAACTTTTAAAACTGTGGTAAAATATATAGAACATAAAATCGGCCATCTTAAGTGTACAGTCCAGTGGCATTAGGAACAGTCACATTGTGTAACTGTCATCACGGTCCACCTCCAGAGCCTGCTTCCTCTGGAAAAACTACAGCTCCATGCCCATGAACAGTAACCGCCCCCTGCCCCGTCCACAGTCACTTTTATTACATAGGCACATTTTTGGGTGTGTGTGTGTATGTACCACCGCTCAATGGTGCGGTGCAAACAACTGACATAGATACACAGATAGAGGTCAGATACTTACTAGCCATGAGACTTGGCTAAGTAACTTTGATGTTGATGATGATGGTCCTGTTAATGGCTCACATTGCCTAAGCACTGCTTTCCATATATTCATGCATTTAATGTCCCAACAACCCTATACAAACCGGTTCAGTTATGACTCCCCTGGGCAGGTGAGCAATCAGAAGCCCTGGGAGGAAAAGTAACGAACCAGTTGCACGTCACACGCAGCATACCTTGCAGAGAGCATCACCGTGGACAAAGTGCCAGGCAGAGAGCAGGCGCCCAGGAGCCTGGGTTCCATTGCCCTTTCCGGGTAGGAGTCTCTGCACCAGGACCAGCCTTTGTGTCAGGCAGTGTGCTCTGTAGTCATCTCATTTTAGCCTTCAGCACTCCAGTAGAAGGTAGACAATACTCTAGACGTAGTTTTTAAGTGTAGTGATTTGTGAGTATGCAAGTAATAACTAAATACATGTTCATAAAAATTAAATCTTATGGGGAGAACTGAAAGCCCACATGATCCTTGCAACCTCAGTCCCTTCCCTAGAGTAGCTGCTGTTGATGCATTGATACAGATCCTTCCAGATGCTTCTACGAATTTATGTGCAGATCATGGATTGTCCCATCCTGGAAACTTTTTAATATCAAAGATGTTTTTATACATCAGTTCATAAAGATCAACCTCATTCTTTTTAAGTGCATAATATGTTTGTACTAGAGTTTATTTAGCCACTTGCCTCAGATGACCAACTAATACTGTGGGCAAGATCTTCTTGTGGGGCCTGGGCACCTTGTCCAAGGCCACCCAACTGGAAAGTAGCAGAGCTGGGCCAAAGTCAACAGACACAACCACTGCACCATGAATTAACACAACCATAGAGCTTTGCTTTACTTAGATAGTAACTGACCACATTCAACTGTTCAGCCCACATTTGTTGAGCATGGACTCTGTCCCGTGACAGGTGTAGGGGAATCCCCTCCTTTGAAGTCTCTTCTCTCTTGGCATCCTGTCTCATCCCTGCTTGCTTGTTGTCAGACTTGTTAGCCATTCTTCTTGCTCTCCCTAGCATTTTATCCTTGGTCCCTTCCCACCCTACACCTGACACAACTTCTGTGGTCCTTTGTGTCCACTCCACTACCTGAGCATGGAAATCTTCATTCCCAGATCGACCTCTCTCATCCAGCTCCACACTGGAGCTGCCTCCAGGGTAGCCACTCCCAGGGGTCTCATAGTCATCTAAAGTTCAACATGGCCAAATCAGAACTCCTTATCCTACCCCTTGAATCCATTTCTATTCCAATGACATGTAGCACTGATTTGGGTGGTGGGGCTTACCAGAGCTATCTCTGCCTATAGTTCTTCTTTATCCCCCAAATCCATCCAGTCAACCAGCCCCACGGCCTCCAGTTCCTAAATAGTTCTTGGATCTGCCCCTTTCTCTCCATTGCCACTGCCCTGTCATATTTCAGGCTCTCAGTCCCCTGCCCTGAATGAGGACAAAACCCTTCCTTTACTCAGTTCTCCAGGCTCCCAAGACACCATCCATCTGCTCTCTTGTTGGCTCTCAACTCAGGGCTCTGAAGTTCCAGGTCCACTTCCAGTTGAGCACGGACCATGTTCCCATCATCCGAGTGTCTCTTGTGAGTGTCTTCAAAGCAGTCAGTTACCTTGAGTGTTTGTCGAGGAGAAAAGACTCCCTTCCCCTTCCTTGTTTCTGTGAGCAGATGTGATGCATCGGTCTGTTCGGAGTGAGTCAGGCGGTCTAGACATGCTTCCTGCGGAACGCCAAAGAGGTGGCCATTTTCACTCCGCACTGACATCACAGACGCTCTCGACTCTCTCTTTATTTAGAAACTGGGATATATTCATTCGGGCCTGGCAATAGAATTGGATGCAGGAAATACAGCAGGATGTGTCATCTAAACAGTCACATTTAATTGAGTAATTATTTGTTCACGGGTAAAGTAAATGCTTTGCCAGGTTTCAAGGAATTGGATATTGAATAACCTAACTCAGGCTTGAGAGGTGACACAGATAGAATTTCGTGAATGTCAGGCCTATTCTCGCAAGAGCAGCTGCTTTCAATGCATCTCCCTTTCTTCCTTGTTGTCTGTTTATTTATTTATCTTCCCAGCCAGCCAGCCAGCCAGCGACCACAGAATAACTTTGGAGTCACAGTGATGAGCCAAAGGGACCCCATATATTTCTTCTGGGGACAAAAAAAGGCAGTTAGCACAGAGAAACTGGGGTCCTAAGACTTCTACCCATTTGCCTAATTCAGAATTTAGATTCCATTAGTTTTACCATGGTTTGTCCTGTGTTCAACACACTTTTATTAAGTACTGCTGCCCTGGAGCCTTGCGGGACTTAGAGATGGGGAAAGCCTGGGCACGGGATGGGTGGATGCCATCACCCAACACGGCCAGGGCAATGCTGGTGAGATCTAGCTGGGCATACAGAGGGGGCACCCCTGAGCAGGGCTGACAGAATGCGTGGGAATTAGTCACTTCCATTTTAGCAGGGTAGGTAGGATCTTGGGCAGGCAGGGTCCCTGAAGGAGTGAGAGATGGGAAGAGACAGGGAGGCAGGGGCCTGGCACTGAGGGACATGTTTGTCTTCGTGACTTTTTTTTTCCTGAAAGTGGTGGAAATCTATTGCATACCAGGTTGATTGTGTCCGCAGAGGGGGACAGAGGTTGATTTCAGGGGAGCAAGCCTGGACCAGAGATGAGTGGAGAGGCTGCTGCAATGGTCCAGACGGGACATGATGAGGGCCCAAAGGACAGCACAGAGATGGGGATGCAGATAGGAGAACTGTGCACTGAGAAGCCTGACTGCACACACAGAAGAGGGTGAACGAGTGAAGAGTCCGACAGTTCGCCCAGGCTTCTAGAATTGGGCAGGAGGTGATGGATCCAAACGGACAGGAAATTCAGGGGGGGGTAACGTTTGGTTATGTTGAACTTGAGGAACATGTGGGACGTGCCTGGCTCTGGAGCTTTAAGAAGTCTGGGCTGATGGCAGGAACTTGGGAGCCATTAGCACATGGTGTTCAGTGAATTGAGAACAATCCCATTGGCAAATCCTGCAAACCCTGTGGGAGACAGACCCGCAGAAGTCGCCGTGTGTGTACTGTGAGACACTGATAATCAGAGACTGACCGTGAACTGAACTTCCCGAAGGCTGTGCTCAGAGAGGTCCTTCTCCACGCATCCACACACTGGCTTTCCTCTCAACAGCAGTTTGCTTTTGTCTTTCTTTTCAGAAGTTCAAAACAGTTGTATTGTTATTTTTACAATACAGCTAAATATACTCTATCCATTTGCTGAGGTTTACAATTCAATGACTCGAACACAGTTGTACAAGCATCACCATAACACGTTATGGAACATTTTTCTGCTCTCCAACAGCAGCCCTCTACCCTTTATCTCATTCCTTCTCCCTGCTGAACCACATTCCCTAGTGTAGACGTAAGATTTTATTTACCCATTCCCCAGTCAGTGGGTGCTTTTATCTAATAGCCCATCACTGTCTACCAGAAATACAATGTGAACCACGAGTGGGAGTTACCTGTGCAATTCTGCATTACCTAGTAGCCACACTTTAAAAATTGACAAGAAACTGGTGAGATTAATAAGATATTTTAAGCTAGCTTACTCAAAATAGTCTCTCCACAAATAATAAATACAGAACACCACTGAGCCACTGAGTCATTTTACATTGTCTGCACCAAGTCTTTCAAGTAGGGTGTGCGTTTTGCTGTCCCAGCAGGTCTCAATTCAGTCCGGCCACATCCCCAGTGCTAGTGGATGGCACAGGTAGACCATGTCAACTGTTTCTGGTTTCCTTCTTCACTTTGCCAACTAGGAAGCTTTCAATCAAATTCATGGTAACTTCTCATTCGTGTGATTCATGGCTCAAGGTTGCTCCTCCGTTTGCTTCTGCTTTCTCCAGTTGTTTTTAATTTATGCTGCTTTCTTAAACTTGATGCATCCTCCCTTGTAAATACCCTGAATTAAAAGTGGAAAATGCTGAGAGACTCCAGCAGTAAACGGAAGACACAAAGATCAGCTTTTCCCTCCGGCACACGGCTGGTCGTTTGAGGAAGCGGGTCCGAGCCTGGTTCCACGGATGCTGCCAATTCTTTCGCCACCTCTCCCTGCCCCTTTCGCCCCAACACCTCACTCCAGGGAGTCCCTGCTGACTTCATCCTTTCCAGGTGCTCCTCAATAGACAGAGACCGGGCGGGAGCACGGCTGGTGGGACTGGTGGCCACAGGGACCAGGAAGTGGCTCAGCTATTGCTTGATCTAAGGAATGAAACCACAGATCATTACGAGCCGACCAGAAATAAAAACAAACACAGAACACATGATTCTGTGGCTGCTCCTAAACCGGGAACAGATCAACGAAGCCGGGGCTGCTCACTGCACCTCCACGAACCAACCGCTCTCACTGCGCCGTGAACCTTCTCGACACTGAAGCTGTACCGAGTGTTCTCTGCCTTGTAAGTGCTGTGCCCTCCCCCAGATGCCCTGCGCCTCTTCCCTCCCTCCCTTTCCTTCTTTCCTCCCTTCCCTCAAGAGCCAGCTGGTGTATGTATGCAGTGAACTTGATGCTGTTCCTCTAAGCTTTCCCATGGCCACGTCCAAACCCGGTCATCACTCCCAGTACCAGGCTGTGAGCATCAGCTCTCGGGCAGGAACTGTGTTCCTGTCATTTCCGTGTCCATGCTTGGCTTAGAAGCTCGCACATAGTGTTTGTTGATGAGTAAAGAAAATGCAAGGTGGCCAGCGCTGCGGCTCACTAGGCTAATCCTCCGCCTTGCGGCTACAGCACACTGGGTTCTAGTCCCGGTCGGGGTGCCGGGGTTGCCCCTCTTCCAGGCCAGCTCTCTGCTGTGGCCAGGGAGTGCAGTGGAGGATGGCCCAGGTGCTTGGGCCCTGCACCCCATGGGAGACCAGGAGAAGCACCTGGCTCCTGCCTTCGGATCAGCGCGGTGTGCCGGCCGCAGCTCGGAGGCCATTGGAGGGTGAACCAATGGCAAAGGAAGACCTTTCTCTCTGTCTCTCTCTCTCACTGTCCACTCTGCCTGTCAAAAAAAAAAAAAAAAAGCAAGGACCTGCAGCTCACTGGGTGCCGGCCGGTGCTCCAAGAGCTTCACACGCAGGGAGGGAAGGCGGGGCTGGCAGGAGGGCCCAAGCGGCTCACCCAAGCTCATGTCGCAACTCAGCGGCAGCGCCTCCCAGGCACCTACTGTTAAGGAGTTCCTGTCTGCCAGAGATGAGCTTTCTTGTCTTTATAAAACAGTCTCAGGAACCAAAGAGAATCAGTGGCTTCCCACTGGACAGAGGAAGGGCAGGCCTTTCCCACTGGGAGAGCTGTTGCTTCCTGTCAGCCAAACCAGAAGCGGATGCTGGAGAAGCAGGCTGTTTGTATTTGTTCCTGTCGCTGCTGGGTGAGTGTCAGGAGGCCCGGCAAGGCAGCGAGACTCATTGATAAGGATTTTTTTTTTTTTTTTTGACAGGCAGGGCCCAAGCACTTGGGCCATCCTCCACTGCACTCCCTGGCCACAGCAGAGAGCTGGCCTGGAAGAGGGGCAACGAGGACAGAATCCGGCGCCCCGACCGGGACTAGAACCCGGTGTGCCGGCGCCGCAAGGCGGAGGATTAGCCTAGTGAGCCGCGGCGCTGGCCCTGATAAGGATTTAAAAACCAGCATCCCACTAGGTTTGCGGGAACTGGCAATACTTTTCCACTGAAGAACTTTAAAGACATACTTTGGGACCGCTATGAAGACCTACCTCGTTCAAATTCAAATCAGAACCCAAGCCACTACTTCCCTGTCAATTAATTCACCTTCAAAACTGAAAAGCCTTGTGAAACTTTTCGAGGTTCCTTAGACCATGAGTGTCGGGTATAATTTTCACAGCCCACATTCTAAGCAAACCAATGCATGAGCATCAGTTGGTGTGCTTTTAACACAAAACCCTGTATAGTTCCTGAAAGGTCAACAGAGAATGAATCCATGAATTTGCACACTGATTCATTAATAATGAAACAGTTCTACATTTCAGATTCCTCCATGTATCTTTTTTTTTTTAACATCAAAGGCTTCTGTTCCAAGTGCTATTATGTCCCCTCATTTGAATATTTTTGCCAAGAATATTTTCTAAAGGAAAGAAAGCTGTCATGGAATAAATGGAAAGACTGAAAAACAGCCAGCTGCAGGACTGCCCCCGTTCAGCATGCTTTGTCTGCCCTGGCACATTGGGAAGAGAATATTTAAAAGCTGAGTGCTTTAGTATCAGGTTTTATTTAGCTTCCATTCAACTAATTACAGTTCACCTTGGAACATTCTGGAAAAATTTAAAAGACAACTAGTTGCTTGGTTTAAACACGAGCCAGCACTAGCTTCTCTACTAGAGAAATTTTAGAACTCATTAGCTATTTAGTGCTTTCTTATAAAATGGCATAGACTTGCTTTTCTATTGAGGAAATGTGGACGGTGACATTATTTTGTAATCTTTGGTTGAAATCGTCAGGCAGACCTTGCTAACAACCAACTTCCCTGTCATATCTTTCTCTTTCCAAGGAGACTAGCAAGTGGCTACTGAAGAGAACAACAATGGGCAAATACAGAGGAGCAGATAGTTTCTCTGGGGGTTCTGACCTGCTGGCTGACCTGGGGCAGGAAGGTGCTGGCCTGGTCAGCCTAGGTCATTTTGTGTAGATCTGAACAGGCCTCAAGGGCAGGAGGTGCAGGAGCCAACAGCACCATGGTGTTCTCTACGTTGGCTCCTTCCAGGACCAGAGGGATAGAAGTCTTCTCAATCTCTGGGAATTTTTTTTTTTAAGAATTATTTATTTATTTGAAAGGCAGAGTTAGAGAGAGAGAGAGAGAGAGAGAGAGACAGAGATCTTCCATCCACTGGTTCACTCTCCATATCCCCAACTGGATGTGACAGCCAGAATTGGGCCAGGCCGAAGCCAGGAGCCAGGAGCTTATTCCAGGTCTCCCACATGGGTGCAGGGGCCCAAGAACTTGGCCACTTCCACTGTTTTTCCAGACCATAGCAGAGAGCTGGATCAGAGGTGGAGTAGCCAGGACTTGAACCAGTGCCCATGTGAGATGCCGGCACCACAGCACCAGCCCCCTCAGGGAAACTTATACCCTTGAGTCCTCTCTTCCCCCAGGTGGGGTCCTCCCCCATGGAAAATTCCAGCTGGGTTCTAGGCCCATGACCTGAACCACAAACCACTTTGATGCACATGGCCGTGTTCAACCACAAGAACCTGTGAGAAGAGAGGTGGACTACACGTGAGAGGGAACCAGCTCCCTCTAAGAGGAGTGGAAGGATTCATACTTCCAGATATTTCCTGTTAAAAACATTTTAATTTTTAAAAAATATATGCAGATCACAGAATCCTATCAAACTATTAAAATATAAATTTGATTTTGAACTTCCTTGCACTAAAGAAAACTGGGACCGAATCAGTTTGATGATGCTTATTTGCAAGGGCCAAGAATGCTAAAACCTAAAGAAACAGAACTTTAGGGGAATACAGTTGAAATTTTCTGAGCTAGCAGAAGTGGGGCACCAGCCGCTGGTCTAATAGGCGTGTATGACAATGCCAGGGAAGGTGGAGGTGAATGTAACAAGTTACTGTGTTCTATGTATAAAAGGAACACGTTGTAAAATTGGGCAGGATAGATCTCCCTCAGGGTAAACCACTGAGTTTGGGCCCTTAAAGGAAAACCTGTCTGGGTCCCAAGAGACTTCTGGGATGCTGACCAGTACACACAGCCCTTGCCTTCTTTCCTGCAAAAACCATGCACTCAACTGAAAAGGCTGAAAAACTGTAGAAGCTAATACCTGCGCCATATGCCAGGAACGTTGTTAAATATTTTTATTAGAACATGTGTTCTAATGTGGATATTCACAGCAACTGCATTATTACAGATGAAGGAATTCCCACGCGTTGGTTGAATGGTTGTTTTTGCCTTCGGTCAGCAAAGTTGAAAAGGTTGACCCGGAATTTGGGCTCAGCTGGTTTCGCTTCTGATGCCTGGCTCCTTCCAGGATGCTGTATGTTTTCTGAATTACTCATTCTCAAAGACAGACTGGTGAGAGAGCGAATAGAAGACGTACATTGGGTTACCAAGAAACCCATCTCTTTCACAGCACAAGAACTCTGGATAGATCCTAATAACAAAGGCAAGAAGTGTTTTTGTCCTACTCATCTTGGAGGTGTGAGCAAATACACCCTGCGTTTTCTTTTTCCACACAGAGCCATCACAGAGCATGTGGGTTGACTGAACTAGGAAAGAGGTAAAATCAGCCAGCAGTGGTCCTGTCTCCTTCTATGCTGGTGCGGTGGGCAGGCTCAGCAACCCTGCCCAGCTCCTGAAAGCCTGGCATAGTCCTAGGCGTCCCAGACACAGTGCTCTATGGGAAAAAGGAATAGTAGAGACAGTCAGGTGTTTAACGCCCATACTGGGATTAACTAGATGAAATGATCTCATTTCATCTTGCAGTCTTCAAGTTCTTTGTCACTAGGAGGGGTGGACAGCTGGTTCCGATGTTTCGAGCTAACAATCCCAGAGTGCATGGCTCAGCAGGTGTTCAGGCGGTTGGCTGGTATGGGTCCTATCAATGGTTGATATGGTCAGATTATTCTTGTTACAGCAACTACCTAGATTCTAAGAGAAACAGTTTATTATGGTTAACGATGATGACTTTGTTGGTTGAGTTCATTGCATTCAATGAAACTTAACAGCAAATTCTAATGACAGCGTTGTGGGGGAAAGAAGATAAAAAAAAAAAAAAAAAAAAAAACAACCACAAACCACCAAGACTCTGCTTTCAGGAACTTTGCAGCCCAGAAAAGGGAAATCCGACGATTTTAATAGAGCTTGGAAATTGGTCAGTTGGGTGGGAGGAAGGGCTCAAGTAAGGCCATGGTGGGTGGGGAGGTGACGTCAGCTGGATCCTGGTCAAGTCTTGAATAGCAGGAGGCAGAGCTCATTCAACCCGGTAGGCCAAATTCTGCCAGCAGAAGAGTGAGCCCCAAATCAGAGTTGTTATCTAGGTCGCTTCATTGGGAGAAGGAGTCAGTGGCGGGCAGGTCTAGCTAAGGACCCAGTCCAGGATGAGAAGAGCATAAACTCGCCTTTGCTCTCAAGGCTGGCGAAGAGTGGAGCTGGTCCTCTGCTTTCCCTCCTGGAGTCTTTTTGTGATCCAAAAAGGAAAAGGCAAGTGCTTGGCTGAGGGCTGAAGGTGTTTTGTGTAGATGTGGGACAGGGGAAAGCTGGCCAACTCCCTAGAGGAAAAATCACCACTCAGTGGCATCAGTCTATGCAGCTGACATCCACAGATCACTGGGTCCAGGGCTCATCACGTTGTTCACACAGCAAAGAAAAATAGTTCTCATTACACTCCAGACTTCTAGTAATTTGTGCCAAAAAAAAAAAAAAAATTACCTAGGACTACAAAATAGCATTTGGATGAAATATCTAATTAAATGCCTGTGCCTGATAAAAGTTTAGTAACGCAATGTAACGCCAATTCTTTTTAAAAATGATGTTCTATTTTCTTGTGGGGGGTGTTATGTCTTTTCTCTCTTTCCCACAATCAGTAAAAAAATATGAGTACAAGGATTCAATTTTTGAAAATTATCTGAATGCAAAGATGGTCACAGCTGATGCCTGAATTTAACTTATAAATGGAGGGACCTCAGAAAGTTCATGAAAAATTGAATTGAAAGGTATATTTATTTTGGTGCACAAAATTTTAAGATCCAGACATGGTTTTCCCATAATATGCATTTCCATGAACTTTTTGAAGATCTCTCATATATATAGATGTCAATAGTTTTTTTGCAGCAAAGTAAACTTATCTTTTCATTCCATTTTCCACAAACCTTTTGAAGTACCCTTGAATTTAGAGTGTATGGCAGGAGCACCATCACAAGGACATGTTTGACAGGTGGCCTTGCTCTATGGAAGAACCCTGCTCGTTCCTAAACAAGAGCCCATTCTGTAAATGTGTGCGGCTGTGGAGTGTGAGCAGCTCTCTCTGGGACTTGATACCCACACAGCAGGGAGGCAGGGGGACTCAGTTTAGCACCTCAACGCATTAGGACAGAGAAGCTGGGATGGGGATAGGGTGTAGCTGCCCTGACTCCTCACTGGCCAGGGAGAAGTGGACTGGCTGAGGGCAAGCAGCAGGGGTGGGAATAAACAGGGGGTTCTAGAAGGCACAGAAGCCTCTTGGATGAGGAGGAACATGCCCTTTGACCCCAGGCACACATGGCCCTACTGTAGCTGGTGACCCAGGTTCCATGGGCATACCTGCCAGGGCCAGGCCTCCCGTGCCTCTCCCTCCTCTGCTCCACCCCTCCATCCCCAAAAAGCGTGGGGGTACTAAGGGCAGGAAAGCCAAGCTAATGTTGTCCTGAGAATATCCTTAGTCAGGGCTTATTTTAATCGTTAATCTTTAACACAGAGGATAGGAAGCAAAAATAGCACTCCTGTTGAATGCTAATTTGTCAGTAATTTGAAAAGATTGCCTGTGACTAAGTTAAAACATCTTATTAATGCATTATATAATTTCCATTGGAGAGTCTTCATACCCTTCAATGAGTACAGTGTGATTTTACACCCAGGGCTGATTCGGTAAACAGAGGACAGAAACCTAAAGGCCCACCCAAAGGGCGGTGAGGCCGCTCAGCACAGGGGCCAAAACACAGCGAGTGCCCCAAACAACAGGTGCTATTATTTTGAAAACCACTTAAATAAATATATTTTCTTCTCCAACTTATCTTGGCCAAATAAGCTCACATTTTGAACATAAAACTATTTTTGCTAAAATAAGCTCAATGTATTGTAAGTCTGTAGAAATGAGTCATCTAAGTTCATTAAATCTAAGAGCAAACTTTCTCATTTTCGGGATGATGTAAGTAACGATGCTGGCTTTCCAGTGAGATGAAACCCTGACTCATTAGCTTCAATTACATTCACAATACTGTATTTATTAAAGGCTGGGGGTGTGCGGGAAGTGCACGGACTTATTTTTGGAAAGTTCTCAGCAACCAAGGTTAAAATAAGAGGTTTCTTCTCAAACTCATTAAAATAACTAGAAAACTCTCTTTCCTAAGCAACATGATTAGTCAAGGCTACCCCAGAACTGATTCAGGTTTTTGTTCATTTTTCATGGCTGTAGTTCTTTAAAACTTCTTCTAAGCTCTTTTTCATGGCTGGTCGGGACAAGGAGTGAAACAATGGGAAAAATCTTAAAAGATGACCCTAAAATGTTTTGGAGTCTCCTAAGCTCTACAATAAGCCAAGGGCCATTGCTATTAATTCTCCTAAATATATGTATGTGATCATGTAGGTAGATTTAAAAAGATACAGATTTAACAACAGGGTATAACATTTATTTGCTTTGAAAATAGAATGTGATCGCCTGGTCCAGAGTTTAAAAATGAGGACTCTCATTGAGAGCAAAGCAGTCAGAGTGGCTAACAGGCCTCATGGATTAATTTGCATGTATTTTCCAATTTAGCAAACTGAAGAGGCATCATCTTCACAGGCCACCTGCGTGTGTGTCAGAGATGGTTTTGCTTGGATGACAGCAAATCAGTCATTCGATTCAACCAAATCAGGCAGGTATTGGACAGGTGAGTGAAAAGAAAATCTATTAGGAAAAAAAAGGGTAGAGTGTTTGAGTTGATCAGCTCATCTGACGATCCCAAAAGACCTCAATCAAGGGAGAGCTGAAACATATATTCTAAGTTCAGTCTTCATTTTTAATAACCTTTTTTTCAATATTCATCACGATTTTTCCAATCTCATCATTTGTATCTAACTGCATTGGTATTACCTGGGGCACTCATGCATCTTCAAAAGGAAGGGGAGCTTCCCAGGGAGGATGAACCTCCTGTGGCAGGCATCACTGAGCTCACCTGCCTGTCCGCCCCGCCTCCCTCTGCAGGGCTGCACGCCGCACTTCCCAGCTCCTTGCAAAGTGAGGGAGGCCTCATGACTCGTTCTGAATACCAGGTTGCTGAGGACCGGCAAGGCTTTCCTGCAGGCTGGAGCTGGCCTGAGACTCGCCCCAACTCCCATCCCTGGCTGTGATGACCACAAGGTCCCCGAGTGTGGATGACAGCAGCAGAGCACCGCCCACGTGGGATGGGCTGAGTGAGGAGTCGCCATGTTAGTTAATAAAAACCCACGTTAGTGATAATAAAGATAACGAGATGCAAAGTGCTGGGTGAAGTGTATTTGTCTTCATGATTTCCACGTAGTAACCGAACACACCAGAGTGAACACTGTCAGCACAGCTACAGGCAGCTTAGGAAACGTGGTCCCAGCTCAGTCTCACCAGTGCGCATTTCCCTTGGAAGTGAGTTTCTTTGTAACGGTTTTAATCTTTTTTATTTCCCTAGTCTCCAAGGCTTGCACAGTCCAGTACAAATGTTTTTGCTATTTTATTATCAGGCACAAGATGTTTACCAATTCCTAGGAAATAAATGAAATCAACAAAAAGTCCTGTGTCAATAGAACGCATTTCCATGGAAATAAATTTGATGAGCTATTACAGTTTGATTCAGTTTAGCTATCAGACTTACACATGAAACACAAAACAACGCTAACAAAGTACATTTGTCAAAAGGTTTAATTTCCTTTAAAATATTTCCCATGCTTTTTTGTGCAAGGGTTCCACTGATTTCTTTGGTTTTAAACATTATAGCTCTGTTTGACCTAAATATATATAGTTCTGTTTGTAGCAAACATCAAAAATCAAAACAATTAAACAAAATCTCAAAAGGTAAAAATGGAATTATTGCTTCAATATAAAAAATGCTCTATCCATTTGGGCACTATTACTATTATTGCTTTGTTGGTATTGAAAAACTATCTTGGAAATCAAGGAAGGTAGCCCAGAGCTCCCTGCTGGAAGTATCATTTTGTTGTGCATCATTATCTATTAAAATGTCCCCACCTGCTCCTACTCTATCCTGATCTTGTCCTTAAAAAATAAGACAATGTGAAATAGCATAAATAAATAAGTTTACCTAGTGAGATACAATAAATAGGCTACTAGATAGGAATAAAAAGTACTGTGACATAAAGCCCTTCAGTGCTGTACAATGGAACAATAGCTTTGGATTTTCAAGGTCTCTACACATAGCCTTTGTTCTAGAACATGGTTTTGCTGCTGGTATGCAGTGGGCGGGGGGGCGGGGAGAACACACTTCTGGTCACTTAAAGATGAGAACACAGTGGAAACAACTGGAGAGTCTGCCTTTAGTTACCCGGGTATGTACCATCATCAGTTTTGGACTTTGGCCTAGAGCGTAAATCTAAGGGATTAAGAAGACAAAAAAAAATCACAATGTTCCTTCAATTCTTAGTGGTTTCTTGGTCTCCAGAATAGCCATGGAAACAGGAAAAGGTCGGCTCAGAAGTTCTGCTGCCTCCTCTTCTTGGCGTCCATGGCGTCCAGGATCGGCTGCCTCTTCACGGTGTAGCGCTGTCGGAGCTCCTCGATCTCCCGCTCCATCATGGGGTCCAGCGCCTTCAACCGCATCTGCAGCTCCTCTAAACTCAGGTTTTTTAACTAGACAGAGAAGAAAACAAAGATGTTACTGTAGTAAAACCACCTACTGTATGTCCAAGACTAAAGAGTTTTAGCATAAATATTTCAGCAAATTCTTTACAACGGTTTTGAAGTATGGTTCAACAGCTCAAACAGGAATCCATTCCCTAAAGAACCCAGAAGCCAGATCTTGTAAGAATCTCAAGTAATTTGCAACAAAATGATCAAAACCTCTGCTTTTGGGACAGAGCAAAGGAGAAAAATGTATCTGTTGAAAAAAAAAAAAAAGGCACAAAGACAAACCCGCCAACAAACAGGTTGTTGGGTGGCCTGCCCAGCTCGGAGCGGCAGAGGCCTGGCCACGGGCAGTGTCACCCCAGGAATGTCCCATGAGGCCCTGGGCAGCGCCATGATCCTCCATGTGACCGTAAGTGCACATTTTAAGCACAGTCGGGAAATCCCATGGCGAGCCTGATAAAACATGGTTTTAAATGAGCGTCCCCGGTGTGCCAGCCTGGTACGAACAGCGCTCCCCAAGTACTGCCGTGGGCCTGGCGCGTGTGGACACGAAGCAGAGCGCGGCCACGCTGGGGGTATGGACAACGGCAGAAGACAGGTCTCACGTCACGTGTGTAAGAGCGATAACATCTATTCTGAGGCATAATAGGATTTATGGCATTTTGCCAAGCTTTACTGTATCGATTTCTATGTTGAAACAGCAAGATATGGATTATCTCCTGAGAAACACATTTTAGGGATGTTGTCTAAGGGCTTATGAGATGTCCTGAAATATGTCACTGAACGTGCTTTTATCTTCTTAACATTAAAAAAAATCTAAAACCCTGTTTCCTTTCAAATTGAATATTAAAGCAGAGGTAGCAGGCAAGTGGTTTAAAAAAGACACAAACTTTGCGACTATGATGATTTATAGAATGCTATTCAGATCAATACGTACTGTGGCGTTAAGAACTTAGAAATGAGCTGAGGGTAACACAAGGATAAACAGTTAAGGATGGACGCGGGCCCTGTATGAGACCCCACCGTGTAGGCTGCAGATTACAGAGAGGGGGCTCCTGCGCCAAGTTCTGCCGGGCCACCTGTGCTGTTTTGGGCACACTGTCTGTGGCTTTTACTTTTTTAAAACACATTCCCCTCCAAACAGAAAGGTGCCTGGCTACAATTCGATGGAACTTGGAGAACAAAGAGATCCCCTTTCAGGAGCTGGAACCCAGCTGGTTCTTGAAGGAGAGCGCTTGAGGCAGGACACAGGACCTGAACCCCCCCCCCCCCCCGCAACGAGGCAGGGGCTCAGAAGAGGAGCCTGGTGGGGCTGGGCAGTAAGGCCACAGAGGCCTTGGGAGGCCCGGGAGCCCAGGCCAGGCAGTGGTGGACCCAGGGAGCCACCATGGGCTCTGGAGTAGGAGAATTATGTAAGAGCAAACCAGACTGGGCACTAAAATGATAACACTTGCAGCTCAGCTTTTGCTTTAAGAAGGCAACTGTCTCTGGTTATTTTATCAGTCAAGCTAGAAAACACTCTCATTACTTATCGTCCCTAAAAATAGGAACCAAAACCAGCATTTCTCAGCTCATCTTCCACTTTACCTGGCCCCAAGTGACTCCTGCTTCCAAAAATCAAATCCACTCTCAACTGAAAAAGATCCTGGGGATACTGCAAAGGATGAGTCACAGCCTCTGAAGGAAATTCGAAAGAGGAGCTCCAAAAATATTCTGCGGCATGGCAGTGCCTCGGAGAGCGCGGAGGCTCCCGGACGAGGGCTCCGAAGGAAGACACTCTCCTTTGGCGTACAGCAGTTCTGGTATGTGGGAAGTGAACCCTGTTCATTTTTAGTCAAATGTCACAAAAATAACAATCCTTCGTATTATGCTATAATGCACATTTTTATATAATGTACTGTAGTATTACATAATATGCTTTCTTCATTAATTTTGAATCTAAGTACTAATCATGCATCTGTTATATGCACAGTATTATTCAAATCACTGTGGAGGCAGAAAAAAACAACAGGGAACCCTGAAATTCTGAGCTGCACCAACAGGTGGTGTCAAGTTGCAGAGACCACCCAGCCGCACCCACACAGGATCCCACCCCACTCTGTGCTCTTAAAGACATCATCTCCTTTTCAGCCCACATAATCCTTTCCATCGTTGAATTTCTACACAACAGTTCTATGGTTTGAGTGGGATACGGCTCTTGAATTTGAGCAGAAGTTTGTAGCTTAAACCCCAAAATCATGTTAATGGTAGTAAGAAAGTGGAAACTGAATCCAATCGCAGCTGGGCCTGGCGAGAGTCCTGTGGTCAGGGAGGGCCTTCCTGTGAGAAGGCAACCTTATGACCAGGCTGCCTACAAACGCCTGAGTCAGTTCTAGCCGCTCGCTCTCTGCTTCCTTACACCAGGACACTGCCCTGCTGCTGCCATCCTCTGGCCTTCCCAGATGGCCAAATCAAAGGGGCCCACCTGATCTTGAACTCCACAACGATGCACCAAAATAAACCTCTTTCCTTCATAAATAACTTGTCAGGTATTCACCATAGTGACAAAAAGCTAACTAACATAAACACACACAATTTAAATAGCACAATAGTATCTGATTCTAGTGTCGTATTTTATACTGGATTTATACATGAGTTTCATGTTCCCACTCTAGATATTACAAAAACTTTAGAATTCAGATATCGTACATGTGCCTAGAAACTATACAAATATACCATTCAATAATATGACATGAAGGTGAGTAAACAGAAATAAGAATTCAAGATACAAAGGAGTAAGTTACTCTAGGATGAGAATAAAATATCAGAAAAAGCAGATAACTATCAGTATTTTGACAATGTTTACATTAAGACACTTGTACTACCTTTACTGAGGCAAACTGCCAGTAGTTTATAAATAAGGAATTACAGTAAGGGGCTAAATTCAGGGAAAGAAGCTCCTTGGAAGAAAAATGTTCCTGCTTTGCATTTTCAAAATGTGAAACTGGTAACAAGCAGGTCAGGGATGCTGGTGAACTATTGCTTGCCATCAGTAAGAAATTAGGGGTTCCACATAAGTAAACCAACGAAGTACTTAAGTATTAGCTCTTGAAGCGACCAAACCTTATCTTAATACTTTTGAACAGAAAATCTTTACAAAATATTTTAGAAAATACTTTGCCTTCTAAAGCAGAGGACATAGTACCTAAAATAACCTTTCCTTAGAGATGAATCAACCTTCTTATAGCTATTGCTAATCTGTGATGTGTATTAATTTTCTGCCTCTTATTTTGGCTTTTTGTCTTCATTCGAGAGCAAGCTGTCAGCATCTTTTCGTGGCCATCGCTGGACATGCACTTTACACTGTTTGTTCACTGAATGAGAACCAGAGAACACCTGGACCCTTAAAGAATCACATTAATAAAAACAGGCTGGGAGTGAGAGCCTGAGGCTGTTTAAAGAAAGACAGAGTAGGACTTTGGTGCTGGAGCTTGTCACACCTGTTTCTAGGGTTTTGTTTTTTAATCTGATTTCAGATTTGGGTCTGTGTGAGGCTGGGGTTACAGGAGATCTGACTTCTGCATAAGCTACCTACAATGGTACTTCAAAACGTTTGTGGAAGAGAGAATTAAAGGATAAGTTTGTTTTGATGTAAAATTTTTAAGTCTACAAAGAAATAAGGTATTCAAGAAGCTGGTGGAAAATATGTATTTTTCTAAAAAGTGTGGATTTCAAAAAAAATTTTTTTTGTACCAAAATAAACTTATCTTTTAATTCTACTTCCCCACAAACTTTCTAAAGTACCCTTGTATAAACCTCTGTCTTCAGTGGGCTGTTGGAGAAAACCAAGGAGAATCATTTATTAAAGTGTTTATTGGGGCCTGCATTGTGGCACCATGGGTTAAAGTGCTGCTTGGGACTCCTACATCCTGTATTGGAGTGCCCATTGGTCCTGGCTGTCCCACTTCTGATCCAGCTCCCTGCTAATGCACCCAGGAAGTCAGTGGGAGATGGCCCCAGTGCTTAGGCCCCTGCACCCACGTGGGAGACCCAGATGGAGTTCTGAGCGCCTGGCTTCAGCCTGGCCCTGCCCTAGTTGTTGCAGCCATTTGGGAGGTGAACCAGTAAATGGAAGATCTCTCTCTCTCTTTCCGTCTCTCCCTCTCTCTCCTTCTTCACTCCCTCTGTCACTGTCTTTCAAATAAATAAAATAAAAATTTTTTAAAATCAATAAAGATATTTATTGAAATTTTCTATAGACCAAACACAGTAGGTAAAGGGACGAATCAATGAAACACTCTACCTCCCACAAGGTCCTGCGGAAGCACAGGGCCACGCACCGCTAACTCACTGAAGGATGAGTGAGTTGAGAAAACAGGACATAGGATGGGAGAGCAGGAAGAGGCTGCGGGGAGACATACAAGACACCCAAATGCCTGGCATCTTTGGAGACATCTAGAAGTTGACTGGGGTTTGAGAAGGATCCACGGGGAAAAAGGACAGAAGATAAAGCCAGAAGGAGGGGGCAAGGCCACACTGCTAAGGATCTCACATACTGCTGTAAAATTTCCATGTCGAGAAAGAAATGCCAGATAATTCTGAGTGTGCAAGGTGATGCAATCATATCTGAGCTTTAGCAAATCCCTTCAGTAACAGGTGTGGAAAATGGGCAGCCATGGGAGGAAATGGAGCAGGTTACCCCAGCTGTCTAGTGAGGAGACAACAAAAGAGATGTGAAAGCGGCACGGGGGGCCTCCTTTGTGGACTGACTGGGTATAAAGGGTCAGCGTAAAGGATTCTGCCTTCAAGCCTGGGTAACGGAGAAGCAATTGATAGTATTAATAACACAGGACAGTGAATGAGATTGATTTCAGTCTTGGTGAATTCAAGATCAGTGTAGAAACATCAGGTACGGATTCTAATTTCTGGTTTTGGAGGCCAGGAGAGAGAACAAAGCTATAGATGCAGACTTAGGGGATGCTCAGCGCGAGGGCTGCACGTGGTCCTGGATGAGGAGAGAGTTAGCTGGGGAAAGAAGGGCTTCTCTGATCTTACAGTCTGCTCATGGTGTCCAAAAGAAAACCATTCCCACACCTTTACGTTTGTGGCCAGAGGCTCTGCTTATTTTGTTAACAGAATAGTAACATTGGTGGGTTTCAAAATGATTTTAGATTTTGGTGTGGTATAGACACACACACACACACACACACACACGAGCTTACCTAGCAGAACTGTTTACTTTTCATATAATGGGTATGATTTATAGATATAAATTGCTGGCTAGGTTTTGATTTCTGATTAAGCCCCAGCAATACATATTTAGTCCTCAGTATTTCTGTAATTATCAAGCTTCCCACAGGCATCAAAAATGCTTTTGGGAGGGAAACATGGCAGAAGTAGTCCTTTGAGTCTCCAGGAAAACAGTTCTGCTCAACGCTTTAGTAGTAAAAAGATTGACAAGGCAGGCAGAATTATATAGAGATTTATAATGATAAAAATGGCCCTGTAATAGTATACAGTCTACTATCACCCTTCTAAAATGTTAATTCAAATTGAAACAGTTTTGTGGATTCTTAGGATAATAATAGGAGGAAAAGTTGAATTTCTTGACTTAATATTGTTGTGACAAGTTTTCCTTCATCAAAATCAGGTTTCTCAAAAACTGGAAAAGGAATTCTTATGTTTATGAATCAGTAGAACTTGTGGTAAAAGATTTTAATTTATATGTTTTTAATATAGGAAGAAATGTTACTGATGAGACATCTTTCTACAATACATAAAAAAAAAGCTGTGTTACTGTAGCTATGTGCCAGTTTACTGATTCCAAATTACATGCAGAACTGAACTAGAGCTAGAGTAACATTTTGATCTACATTTGTCAGAGTGCAACATCTATTAAGTCAGCAAAAACAAGAATTAAAAATATGCAGCCCCGGGGCAGGCGTTTGGCACAGTGGGTAAGATGCTGCCCTGGGTGCCCACATTCCATATTGGGGTGCTGAGGTTTGAGTCTTGACTCCACTTTGGATTAGGCTTCTTGCTACTGAGATGTAATTCACACATCACATAATGGGTATCGGTTAAGTAAACAGGAGTAGGCATTTGGCTTTGGGGTGCCCACACCCCATACTGGAATGCCTGGTTCAAGTCCAGGCTACCCTGCTTCCCATCTAGCTTCTGCTAATGTGTACCCTAAAAGACAGCAGATGATGGCTTGAGTACTTGGATCACAACCACCTAAGTGGGAGATCCAGACTGAGTGCTGGGCTCCTGGCTTTGGCCTGGTACAGTCCTGCCGGTTGTGGGCATTTAGGGAGTGAACCAGGATATGGAAGATCTCTGTCTTTGTCTCTCTGCTTTTCAAATAAATAAAATATGAGACATATTTTGTGGGTCTTATGGGATGTGAACAAACGTGCAAAGATGAATAAGTCATTGTGGAAGTGTTTTTAAATATATTTTAGGTTAATTCTATTTAACACAATTTCATTTGAATTTAATAATAAAACAGAACCTCCACAACATGGTTCTTAGCCCTTCAAGCATTAACACAGGAGGAATTGCAGTAGGACCATCTTTACATGTATGGAGAACACACAACTGAGGGAATGGAGACTGTCACCGACATAGGGTATAGTGGACTGGCTAGGATACAAAGGTGGCAGCGGCAGGGCCCACGATCTCTCCAGAGTCCAAGAAAAAGAGACGAGTTTCTCAATTACATTGTTGCATTACTTCAAGCTTTTTTCTTTTTTATTGTTTACAGAAAATTTTGCTTTTCCTGAACACTTGAAATGACAAATACCAGGGGGCATGACATATTAATAAGGGCAGAGAATAAAATCGATTCCCATAACAGGGTTTAAACTGAGATCAGCTTAAATTCAATTGTATGGGCCTGAGATAATCAAATTCCGAGATCTGGGATTATTGTTAAGTCACTGCTTATGACTAAGTCGTTTGTTTAACACAAGCCTGAATTACAAAGTCAGGTTATGAGTTAGAATCATAGCATCGTGGTGCAAAAGAGAACCTGAGAGATCATCTGTTCCTTTCTTGAGGTGAAGAAACAAGAGCTGGCTTGCTCAAGGTCAGGGCAGAGACATGGTCTGTCCTCTGGGTCTATGCTTTCATTTCTATCATAACCTGTTAATTACTACATTGTATACAAATTCATGGGAGAAAATATCAAATATACCCTTTCAAGTCCCTGCTGTGTGTGTGTGTGTGTGTGTGTGTGTGTGTGTACTGGGCCATCAGTGAAACCAAACTCATGCGACAGCAAGAAGTGTAATAGAAGCAGGCAGCTAGCTCAGGTGCATTTCCCTTCTGCTCCTGTCTGGTTCAGAAGGAAAACAAGACCTACCGTTCAGCTTGATTTGTATAATCTTTGAGAAGGGCAGACGCCCAGTAGTCTCAGAGTATCCAGTTCTGACTCACTAGGTCACAGTGATTTAAAAAGACAAGTTTTGTGCTTGTTTCCAAAAAAGCCTAACAGATTTTCTTGGGTAGTTTTAATGTGGAAGTGAGACGAGAAAGAGGGCAGAAGGGAGTGAAAACATGCTGCTTTCCATCAGAGGACAAACATAATTTTTAATTCTGCAAGTTCCAGTTAAGTAATTGTCTAATATGAAATTTCACTGGAAGCTTGGTCATGTTTCCAAGCAGCAGAAATTACTAGATAGAAATCCAAAGTGACCAAGTTTGACATTCTTAATCCGGCACTGTCAGAGGGCTCAGAATGTGAAGTCACCACCCGCGGGGTGTGCTTCTGAGAAACTCCCAGGGTTTCACTTGGAGCCGAAAGGGAAAGCTCTGCATATGAGACTCTTATAGAACAGTCCTGTGCGGCAGAGTGAACAGCGGAAGCTCAGAGAAAGAAAGAAGAACTGTCATCATCTTTGAGTTGCAGGTCAGTGGGCAGGCGAGGATCTCCCAGCTCTTATAAAAAGTGTGTTTAAAACAAACTAAAGATTTAAAAGAAAAACCCTAAACCTCTTAACAATAGCTGGAAGGATGGATGGACACTTGTTCTTGAGTTATCATGAGAAAGTCTAAACTACTTTTCAATATAAGTCAACATTTTGTCAAAAATCTGTTATAGTTTGGAACATGAGTGATAGCTTGAATAAGTAACTTGTTGTTAGTGATGGCTCTCATTACAACATTTCATCCAGGAGGTAAGATTATAGGTCAGTTCTCAAAGACTTCACATTGTTTAGTGTCTCTTAAAAAAAAAAAAAGAAAGTCCAAGTTAAAGATGTGCAAGTTAGTATCTCAGGAGCTCTTGCCTTAAACAGCAGTGCAAATAACGCAGTGATGTAAGAAGACAAGAGTAAACCAACTCACTGGTGATTTTGACAGTTCACATTTTTAATAATTAGAATTATTTCTGAATTCCATGTGAAGTATTTGAAAGGCTGCTTATTACCGAACAGGAAGAGCTGTCAGTAAAATTAGAACTTCAAAAGTCTACTATAAAAACCTAAAATATCACATTCAAGTGACAAGATGGAATTACTTTCTAAATTGATTTTATCTAAAGATCTCTAGGGGACACACTTGGATTTTTATATTATTTTATGTTTTGTCAAAAACAGCCAATTATATTAGTAATTTTTTCAAGTCTTAATCTAAAAAAATAGTAGAAACAGAATTACGAAATGTTATAAATATTATGTTTCAAGACTTAATGAATTTATGAGCTGCCGGAATAATCAGTCTGTCAACTTCAAAATTAAGAAGAACCACTACAATGAAGCAAATGGTCTTACACGTCAGTGTTAACACATTTAGTCAAATAGCCAATCAAGACAATTCTGTACAAGGGTTGCTGTATTTACTGTGAAAACAAACGCTTCTTAGCAACTGTTTAAATCAATCTCACAGATGCTACAGACCTTATTAGTGGCCCATGATTAAAAAAATATGGCTTGCTAATACTGTATCCTGACTCATCTATTTTCCCATCTGCTAGCAATTCTAACAAGATGAACGATCAACAGAATGGCTAACAACGATAATTTTCTATGGCAATTCTAATGCTGAATCGCCTATAGCATTTTGCAAGAGTCACCAGCACAGGCCTCAGACTGTTTTGTGGCCTGGAGCTACACACTCCTTTTCCCCTTAATATTCCATTTGAAAGCTGAAATGTTCCCTCTGTTGATCAAAATCTGGTTTGGTTTTAGGGAACGCTATTCACAAAGGCTGTCACATTCATGTTACTAACAACACACCAGAATACTAGCAAAAATCCAGTGAAGTCCACTGAGCAGGTGTGTATCAACAGGTTAGGGGGTCACCAGCAAATAAGACAGAAAAACAGGGATAACAGGTTGCACTTAACAATATACATAAAACAGTAATATATTGAGGTATTGATTTAATTTATGACCCTGAGAAGAATACAGTAAAGGGCTTTCAAGTCAATCCAAATGATGATGAAGCCTGTTTAAAAAAATCTTGCATTTAAAACATGCCTTTACAAAAATAATGAAGACAGTGATCATTTCAAGTCCTCGACACACACAGAACCAAAGCTGAACTCCTCAGTGAGGTCCCTTCTCAAATATTACCTTAAAAGTTGCACTAACCTTGAGTTTGCTTGCAAACACCCCTTTCCCAAACATATACCATTTACACTGAGCTGAGCTGAGCAGCCCAGGTCTTTGGCTGGCAGAAAGACTGTAATTTTGGGATTCTAAGTGGAAAATGCCAGGAAGCACTATCCTGGCTATTTAACCTCAGGGCATCTAGAAGAAACTTAGACATGTAAATTTTCACACCCAAGGAAAAGGGAGAAAACTGTTTCCCGTGGATATCAGTGACAGAAAAAGGGCAAGTGCTACCTATGGGTCATTTACAGCATGTTGAATACTATTCTAGGTCCTGTGTGATTTAATCACAGCAATCAGCTTATGGGTAAATATTATCACTCCATGCTACAGGTGAGGGGACCCAGTGGTACCCTGTGACCTGCCCTGGGCCACACGGCTAGAGGTGCTCAGGCCGGCCCTTGAGGACAAGCCCAGACCCACTTACATAAGCTTGGACTGCAGCCTACTGAGAGCTGTTTCTTAGATCTCCTGGACTACAAAAGCATCTCAAAATCCAATTATCATTTGAAATAGCTGTTAGAAGATCATCTATGGATTAAAACAGGGAAACATTCCTTAAAAAAAAAAAAAAAACAAACTCCCAACTTTTCTCTCAGATTGTACTTGGTGAAGCATTTTACTTACAATATTGTATTTTTAGCCATAACTGGTTTTTATGAAATTAAGTGCATGCATGATTATCAGGCATTTTTCTATTTAAGCAGTTCTCCAGCAAAATAAACACATTCCTACATACCCTTTGGCGGGGGGGGGGGGGAGTAGTCCCATAATTTTATCAATAAAAGTCATAAGAGTCAGACCTTGTATCTGTTCAGAGCATCCCATAGCTGTCTTGGTGCTGTGTTTGGCTTGGATCTAGCAGATAAGCTACAAACTGGTACATGTTACTTCAACTATCCTGTCCTAGACAAATTGTGGTCACCTGTTTCAAGAAGGAATGACGAAACTAGTTGCAGTCCTCAGTGACAGCTGACCACCCGTCCTTTTTAGACTTTTCAGTTTCTAGTAAGTAGTTTTGCTAAACTATCAGGAAATACTTGTTTCATGCACAACTCTAATATTTTGTCAGCAGCTTTAAAATTCTAGGTTCAGGACAACAAATTCTCAGTAATTCAAAACCAAGTTGTAACTAAATCTTCCTAGATATATTAAGGGCAACTTAAAAAGTTTTATTAACTTTGATGTCTTATTCCTGTAATTTTTTTTTTTTGACAGGCAGAGTGGACAGTGAGGGAGACAGAGAGAAAGGTCTTCCTTTGCCGTTGGTTCACCCTCCAATGGCCGCTGCGGCCGGCGCACCGCGCTGATCTGAAGGCAGGAGCCAGGTGCTTCTCCTGGTCTCCCATGGGGTGCAGGGCCCAAGCACTTGGGCCATCCTCCACTGCACTCCCTGGCCACAGCAGAGAGCTGGCCTGGAAGAGGGGCAACTGGGACAGAATCTGGCGCCCTGACCGGGACTAGAACCCGGGGTGCCAGCACCGCAAGGCGGAGGATTAGCCTTTTGAGCCACGGCGCTGGCCTCTATTCCTGTAATTTTTTGAAAGAAAAGAGAGACAAGAGATGAGAGCGAGAGCGAGCAAGAGCTAGAGAGATTGAGATTGATCTTTCATCCACTAGTTCACTCTTCAAAAACGTGCAACAAGCTGGGGCTGGGCCAGGCCAAAGCCAGGGGCCAGGAACTCCATCCAGGTCTCCTATGTGGATGGCAAGAGCTCAAGTACTTGGACCATTACCTGCTGCCTTCACAGGCACATTAGTAAGAAATTGCATCAGAAGAGGCGGAGCCAGGACCCTGATATGAGATGCAGGTGTCCTGAGCAGTGGCTCAGCCAGCAGTGCCACAAGGCTTGCCCCCTATTTCTGTGATTCTAGTAAACACTTTGAGTTGTTTAAAACAATAATGAAGCCATAAATGAGTGAAGTGATTGCCTTTCTTTCTACACTTTTAATAAAAAGTCTATGTCAAATATTTGTTGTGGAAGATCACAAACATTTTAAAACCCATGCTTAGGGCGGGTGTTTGGCACAGTGGTTAAGATGCTGCTTGGGACACTCACATCCCTCAACAGAGTGCCTGGATTCAAGTCCTGAGTCCACTCCCAATCCTGCGTTCCTATAATGTGCATTCTGGGAGGAAGCAGGTCACAGCTTGCATACTTAGGTCCCTGCGACCCACATGGGTGACTCAGATTGAATTCTGGGGTCCTAGTTTTTGCCTGGCCCAGCCCTGGCTGTTGGGGGCATCTGAGGGAGTGAACAGCAGATGGGAGCTCTGTCTCTTTCAAATAAAAACTTACATACATAAATATTTTGGAAAACAACAGTGCTTAAAACATATCTGCAACTAGCTTACTGGGGAGTTGAATCGTCATGGAGCTGTTATATAAACTGGCTTAATTATTCTCTAATCAAAATTTTTCAGCTGTGTTATGCCAAATTTCCCTGACATATCCCTTAAGGAATCCTAGGCAGACTGCACTTATTTCTGGTCACTTTTAGCTGCTAAAAGTCCAGACCAATTACAACACAAATATCAGTAATTAAATAGAAATCTTGTCCCTTCCCATCGTGTGGGCTTGCCCCCACTTCTCCATTTAAGGTATAGCTCCTCTGGCGCTGGTGATAAGGGACAGGCAGGGAGCTAGCTAGTGAACGAAGGAGCTAAGAAGAGGCTGCCAGCTGTGTCCTTGCCACAGCCCCACCCCCTTCTGTGCCAATTCAGCACACTCAGTTTCCCATCATGCACTGAGCCTCCTCCATCATGCAGAAGATACCATGATGGACACATGTATGCTGAGCTCCATGTGCGGATGCTATGAAACCTTCCAGAGACAATCACACACACTGAACCTCACCCCCTCCCCCTTGTATATTCAATTAGGTACTACCCTCTACCAGATAAGTGACGCAACCAAACGGTGAGTTGATTCTCCTCTAAATGTGTGCTATCTTTTTAATCTCTTTAAATAAATACTCCCCCATTCCTGCACTTTATTGATGCCTCTGCATTGAATTCTTCTCATATGCTGAGACGAGAACTGGGAATGAATCCAGCTGGGGACATCCCCCACCCCCCGACACTGCTGTACTCTCCGCAAGGCTGGGAGCTGGGGAGGAGGCCTGATCTTCTTATGCAGAAGTGGCTTCTGAGGTGGAGGAGGTTTTCCTGCTCTGGTTTGAGCGATTGGTGTGGGGGGGTGCACAGCATGGGAGTGTGTACATACACATACCCACTTCCTGCTGGCATGGTACAGTTTACCCTGGAATCCACTCCTCTTGGAGTAGGGCAGCCCAACCAATTTCCTGGATGGGGTCTTTTCTGCTCTGGCCCAAAAGCCACTTGGGCAGCATGACTCCCCCCTCCTCTTTCAGAGCACAGATTCCTCCCCGCTTCCTAAGGACCACTGGCAACTCTTCCTTCCTAGCACACTACATCATGGTCCTTAGTTATCCTGCAGGCCTTGGCTCTGCCTACAGATGTATCCACCTACAACATCACACACCAGTCTGTGTTAGCATCCCCTCTACACTGCCAGGAGCTTGCTCCATGAGCTCTGCTTTAGCGGCTGGCTCCTCAGTGGGTTTGCATATTCAACTAGCTCAGCTGGCAGCTGGTTGGGGTACCAGACGCCAGTCTTCCCAATCCTGCAGGCACTGCCATTCTCTTAGGAGTGGCTCTCTGGCAGGCTCCTCCCTTGATTTTAGTTCCTCCCACTAGATTGTAAATTCTACTGGGTTAGGGACTTCACTGTGTAAATTGCTGCTTCCCCAGTGTCTAGAACACTGCTTGTAACACAGCAGGTGCTTAAAATTATCAAGTGAGGGGAGGTGCCATGGCGCAGTAGGTTAATCCTCCGCCTGTGGCGCCAGCATCTCATATGGGCACCAGTTCTAGTCCTGGTTGCTCCATTTCCAATCCAGCTCTCTGCTATGGCCTGGGAGAACAGCAGAAGATGGCCCAGGTCCTTGGGCCCCTGCACTCACATGGGAGACCAGGAGGAAGTACCTGGCTCCTGGCTTCAGATTGGCGTAGTTCCAGCCAATTGGGGAGTGAACCATCGGATGGAAGATCGCTCTTGCTCTCTCTCTCTCTCTCTCTTCCTCTCTTCTCTCTGTGTAACTTAGACTTTCAAATAAATAAATCTTTTAAAAAAATATTATCAAGTGAGTCAAAAGTGGTGGGGGCTCTGAAGGGAGGGGTTTGGCCTCAGTTGTCGGTGGCTCTCTAGGGCACTTACTGCCTGCTGTTTCCAGTTGTGGACCCTCCTCCCAATTCTGCAGCCACAGAAAGTCCTTTCAACATTTCAGAATCTTCTTTAAAAGGGATGTGTGTGTGTGTTTGTGTATGCAGAAGGTGAATTTGCAATTGAAGTATAGCAAAGAGTATCTGGGAAAATCAGGGTGTTTCCCAGCCCTTTCATTAGTTTTACTACAGGATAGCCCTATGCTCCATTACATGTTAATTCTGCATGACTGATATACATTTGTTTTGATAATAAAGGACTCATGCTTTTCTTAGAAAAATGGCTTCTGTCAAACGAAATCCCTAGAAATGATAATGTACATCCTTTTGTGTTCTTTGGGCAAACATGATTGAATGAAATACACCGGGCATAATTCTCACTGATATCACTGAGCATGACCACGTACGCTGAAGTCGCATCACAATACTTATTTTGGCGATTTAAATTATATTATCTTCATATCATAAAGATGTAAAAATTCATTTTTAAAAGTCTATCAGATAGTATTACAATAAAGTAGAGATCAGTTATAAATAACAAATCATTAAATTCAGATTGAAATGGAGAATTTTCTAATAGTGAAGCAATAAACAGGCTTCCTAACACTTCCATTTGGAAGCCTCTAAGTCCTTGAAGACAGGAGTATGATACAATGGCAGCTATTCATGACACAACATGAGCTCAAAATGTAGCAAAGATGTTTACCAAAAACTTAAACAACAGTGATAAACAGGATCAAAGTTCTTCATTGTTACCTGCCATGTTGAGAGAAATGAAAATGACCAAAAGGGAAACATTTTAGCATTCTCAATTTTAGATTCTCAATTTTGGATTGGCATGGTCTGTGGCTAAATCGGTATTTTTAGTTTCCTGCTATTAACAGACAAAGGTACAAATTCAATTAAAACCTCAAGGAAGAGACTCAGGTATTGAAAAGGAGAGAAGAAAGAAAAAAGGGACAGAAGGACTCTTAGGAAAATGTTGAAAAAACAAAATCCATGCCGAGTTTAGTAACAATCAATCTTGTGCAAACTTAAGAGCAAAACAACTGTCAATGGAATCAGACTGACAGCTTTTTGCCCTTGTTCTTTCACTACTGTTTATTTTAAAATGTGTTCATAAATGCTATCAATCTAAGGTAAAAGGAGGGAGGAAATGAGACTAAGGAAATATAAAACTAGCTAACTGCTAACTAAAATGTATCTTGTGGGAAGGGTATCAATTTTCTACTGTGAAATTTCAAACTTCAATACTGTTTGCAGGTTACGTCATCATCTTGGACTGGCAATTAACATGTACAGATCACTGAACATGAAGATGAAAATGTAGTATGCTGGTGTTATTTACAAATAGAATAGCTTAGAGTAGACATTTATTATCAACTAAAATTTTCACTCTTAGATGCCTGGTAAATGAATGATCCACAAAGGCTATTTGAGGGGTATGGGATCTGAGAAAGGCACCAAATTAGATTTCTTAAAATTGTTTTTGGGTATCACTAATCTAATAGAGAACATGGCATCGAGATTTCACCTCTACTATAACCTTGTAAAATGAGTGCCTTTCCAAGGTTCCCACAAGTTTTCAGTGCTGGGGTTGTGCCAAGCTACTTCCTCTCTTACAGGGAGCAAGACTTTGGCTTGGACTTCCCCTGAGCCAGACACCTGCTCTCTGAGAGGCCTCCGCATTAATGTGGTCAGGAAAGTGGAGGCAGACACTGCGGTGGGGGCACTTCACCAAGTGAAGCTCAGCTCACTCTGCAGCTGCTGCAAAGCCAGGAGACTGTGGTCATGAGTGGAAACTTGGGGATCAGAATTTGAGCTTTAGCTTGAAACACATACATGAACATGAAGTAGTTTTGCTAGTCAATCTTTACATTTCATTTTACAGGATGAAATTTCAGCTTAGTCTTTAAAAGCCCATTTTAATAAGGATAAAAGGAAAAATGCACCCTTAATTATTGACCAAATGAAAGACACACGGTTGATTTAACTCCTGTGGAAAAAGTACTAAAATAGCTACATGGCTGTTACATTCAGGGTACTCCTGAGAAACCTTCCATAAGATGGTGTTAGCAACTGACTGACCTACAAAGAATAGCTTGTCCACAGGTTAATTATTTTGAGATTATTCTGTATTCACATAAAATACTGTTTAACTTCCAACCCCAAATAAATGATCCAACAGATGTAGTGCTGACTTTGTCCAGCACCTGGTACCAAGAGATCCCAGAATTACTCAGAGTCTTCTTCAGCAGGAATATGGTGAGTGAAAGTTCCTTGTTCTTACTAGACTTAAGAGATGCAATGCCAGAAAGGATAAAGCAATTTTGAAAAAATACTTCATGGAAAGGAATCTTCAAATCAACTCAAATACTACAGCTGGGCACCACAACACTGCCCATTTTGGGACACCCAGGGTTGACCTCATTCCTCTGGCCAGTTGTTAGCTGGGCATGTCCACTTGAATGACCCGTTTCCTGCTGGAGTTCTTCCCACCAGGGCACATGTTCCTTCCACTGCCCCATGCTACCCCAGCCCTGCTGCCACCATCCCACCCATCTCTTCTGATCACCCTAGCTAGGAAACCAGGGATGGCTCCGACTCTTCACAGCTTTGCTCACTGCCCCACCCAAACCCATTGTAAGGCCTTTTTAGTAGACCACACTCACTCTCCCAGGACTTCTATGATCAGAACTGCCAGCTGTGCTGGGCCAGGCCACCAAGGGGAGGGGGCGAGGACTCTTACATACTGAGGCACCTGTGGATTTTGAGAGGAACCTTCTAATTTTTCAAGAGTTGTCCCTTCACCAGAAATTGTTTTTTTGCTAATCATTAATGATGAATATTAAAGAGGGAATATTTCCTCCTAGGACATTCTGCCAGGCTGACAGAACCCTGGCAAACACCTGCTTTGAAAACAAGGACAAGACATTGTTACTGACTCTGAGTTGTAGGTTTTTAACCTTGCAGAGTGACCAAATGTTGAATACATTGCAGCTATTTTGCAAAACCTTATAGTTTTAAAAAATTTCACACACACACACACACACACACACACACCCCTCCCATCCACTGATTCATTCATATGCCCACAATAGCTGGGGCTGAGCCAGGCTGAAGCCAAAAGCCAGGAACTCAGTCCTAGTCTCCCATATGAGTGGCAGGAACTCAATCACTTGGCCATCACTGCTGCCTCTCAGGGTCTGCATTGGTAGGAAGCTTGAGTCAGGAACCAGAGCCAGGTATCAAATCTAGGTCCTATAGATTTGGGATGCAAGCATCTAAAATGGTGTTTCAACTGCTAGGCTAAATGCTCAACCCTTGTAAATCTTTTCAATCCCACTAACAACCAACTGATAAGACATCTGTGGAACAGCAATCGAATTAGAACCAGTATAATTATATAAAATTAAATGATCCTAGATCAACAGAATTATAAACCAAGCAACTTCTGAATAGGCAGGACTCTTCTTAAAGGGGTATAGATAAAATTAAACATCGTGGTTGGCTCTGGGAGTCTAAAGGTCTCTCAAGGATGGGAAGTTTCCAGCAAGATCACTGGTCTCTGAAAAGTCAGGAAGATGGGCCACTATCACAGTATGGTATTGGGGAAAATATGAGGCCACACAGTGCCATGGATATACCAATAGTGGCACCTATGAACCCCTCTCAACATGGGTAAGATTTCAGCCTCTAAGGGAAAGCTATGTGGCTGGCTATCCAGCACCCTCTGGTGGCCAGATTTGGCACCATAGATTTTCCTGCCTTAATTTAAGAGACCTGACTTGGTTGTTCCTTCATTTGTTGGTTTCTTCTTTGCTTCTTCTCTCTCTTTTCTTCCCTCCCTCCACTGCCCTCCTGGTCCCTGATCAGTATATTTCAAAGAAGGAATCACAATAGCACTGCTGGGCTATGGGCAGGTGGGAAACTTACTAAGTGTAAATGTAGCACCTGAAAAGTAAGCTATTATAATGATTCAAAGAGAGAAAAATGTTCCTCTGAATGTGTTTAAAATCCCAAGAAGACATTTAAATGAACTGCCAGATCTTAGCTATTTAAAATTGAATTCTTTACAGCGACTTACTTTATAGGAACTATTTTTCACATACAGATTCACATTGCTATAAATACCCTACACCTAGGAGCTCCCATGCAGTGAGTGTTAGCCACTGGCAGACACTATACTGTTACATAATTTATCAGCAATAAATCTATGAAATAGCACTACTAATATCACTATTCTTCAGGGTTTAAATTTCCAGAGGCACCTAGAGTTTAAGCCTCTCCAAGACATTCATCTAATAAAAGGCATGGGTGGGATTTGAATCCAAGGCAACCTAATTTCAGAGCTGGTACTATAAAACACTGCACAGCACTTACTCAACTAGAGATTATGTATCTTATCAGCTTATCAGCCATAGCAAACTGTTCCATGCACCAAGAAGTGGGTTTTCATGAAGATTTTAAATTACATTTAGATAAGGCCAGCCAACGTTGTGACGTTTGTGTTCTGGCTACTTCAATTCTCTACTTCCGATCCGGCTCCCTACTAATGGCCTGGGAAAGCAGAAGTGTTTTGGGCCCCTGCACCCACTTGGGAGACCTGGAAGAAGCTTCAGGTTCCTGGCTTCAGCCTGGCCCAGCCAATAGCTGTTGCAGCAATCTGGGGAATGAACCAGCAGATGGAAGATTCAATCTCTCTCTCTCTCTCTCTCTCTCTCTCTCTCTCTCTCTCCTCTTCTCTTTCTGTAAATCTGACTTTCAAAAATAAATAAGTCTTTTAAAAAATAAATTAGACTCATATTAGCATAGAAACTTGTAGGTCAATGATGCTTAAAAACTCAACTAGAAGCCTGTACCAGCTGAATGTATACTTCCTGGAGTGTTTCCTCACTGTATCTCTCAGTGGGGAGGGGAACAAATAATTGGCCATGAGAGCCTGAGATCTAATATTTTTCAAATCATAAAATATGTTATAGTGCTTTACAATTTACCAAGCATGCTTGTGGCATCCATTGCATCAGAAGGGCTTAATCATAATGCTGTGAAATGCAGATAGTTCTTTAAATAGACATTTTTCTTATTTTACAGGTAAGATTTATAAAGCTCAGGATGAATGCGTCACTTCCTGAAGTAACACAACTCACTCACATGGCTGCATCCCAAATGACTGAACATACCAGATTAGTCTAGGTCTGCAGTCTTTGCCCTCTGTTTTACAGAATAAAAACAAGATTTTTCATAATAAATAAGCCAAAAGAAAATTTTACTTACGATAGAAAATTTGACTTCACTTTACTTCTGCTTTATCCACAATAAGTAATTCAACTGTAATTATGATTGCTGAACTAGCAAAAGTTCACATAAGAAGGAAATAAAAATCAGAAAGTAAAAAAAAAAAAAAAAAAAAAAAACATGGAGGACAAAATGACAAGTATGGATCATAAAATCCATACTGGTTTGTGAGCAAAATGGTCCAAAAATGATGAGATTAAGATCAATGATTACACAGAGCACTTAGCATTTATGTGATTATTTAATTTTGCAAAGTGCCTTCAAAAATTTATTACTCTTTTACAACCCTTAGGAGATCACTGGGAGACATAATAGCCTGTACACAGCACATGGAGAACATTTCAAAAGTCCTATGAAATTAAGCTATTACTTTTGTGAAAAAGAAGACATCTTGAGATTGTAATCACAACACAAAGCCCGCATTCTTGTAGCATTCCTGCTGCACCCATCCTCCTCGTGCCTCCCTCTGATCCCTGGCCAGGCTGCCCTGGAGTGCGTCTGCTTCTCAGAAACCCAACTCCACTTCCTTCTCTTGAGCACCTTCAACTCTCTTGCTTAGTTTTTAGCATCAACATGAAATACTTTCTATTATCTCTCATCTTAAACAAACAAACCAAGAAAAGTTGCCCTGCCTGGACTGCCACCCACCCTTCCAGCTGTCACAATTCCATTTCTCTTTTCTTTTGAAAGTCAAACTTCTTAAAAGAGTGGGGAAAACAGTCTCGGCTTTTAAAGTTGGGAATCACACTTCATTTCACTCCATACTGGCTTCAGCCCCTCATGCTCTCCAAAGTGCTCCTTAGGTCACCAGAGTCGTAGCCCAGTGAATTCTTTAGTTTTTACCTCATCTGACCCCGCAGGCTGCATCTGACACTCTGTCTGTACCTTCTTCCTGAAATCTCTCTGGGCTCTCCCTTCCCCTAACTTCATGGCCACGCCCCGGTCTCCTTGACCATCGTCCTCTCTGCTAGAACTACTCAGGGCTCTGAGTTTTCACTATGTACTCTGTTTCTTAGGCAGTTTCAGACACGCCTCTGGCTTTAAATACAATTACTCGGAAAGTAACTCTCACTTTCGTATCTCTAATACAGATCTGACTTCTGAGTTTCAGAACACAACAATTCTATTGTGATGCTTCACTGGTACTGCAATACTCCATATGCCCATATCTGATTAACACCTTCTAACCTCTTTGTCTTTGGAACTTTCCTGTTTAACTAAATAGCTCCTCCTCTGTCTAGCTGCTAATGCTAAGAATCTACTGCACTGAGGCTGGCGCCGCGGCTCACTAGGCTAATCCTCCGCCTAGCGGCGCCGGCACACCGGGTTCTAGTCCCGGTAGGGGCGCCGGATTCTGTCCCGGTTGCCCCTCTTCCAGGCCAGCCCTCTGCTGTGGCCAGGGAGTGCAGTGGAGGATGGCCCAGGTGCTTGGGCCCTGCACCCCATGGGAGACCAGGAAAAGCACCTGGCTCCTGGCTCCTGCCATCGGATCAGCGCGGTGCGCCGGCCGCAGCGCGCCGGCCGCGGTGGCCATTGGAGGGTGAACCAACGGCAAAAGGAAGACCTTTCTCTCTGTCTCTCTCTCTCTCACTGTCCACTCTGCCTGTCAAAAAAAAAAAAAAAAAAAAAAAAAAAAAGAATCTACTGCACTGAAATGTTACTGTGCCCTGTTCATACCACCTGCCAATAGATCTTAAATCTATCTGTTTCTCTTTATCTGCATGGCCACCTTCCTGGTCAAAGCTCTCTGATCTTGCATAGGTTGTTTCAATATCCTTCTTTTTATTTTTTATTTGACAGGTAGAGTTACAGACAGAGAGAGAGAGAGAGAGACAGAGATACAGAGAGAAAGGTCTTCCTTCTGTTGGTTCACTCCCCAAATGACCACCATGGCTGGCGCTGTACTGATCCAAAGCCAGGAGCCAGATGATTTTTCCTGGTCTCCCATGAGGGTGCAGGAGTCCAAACACTTGGGCCATCCTCCACTGCCCTCCCGGGCCACAGCAGAGCGCTGGACTGGAAGAGGAGCAATTGGGACTAGAACCCGGTGCCCATATGCGATGCTGGCACCGAAGGCGAAGGATTAACCAAGTGAGCCATGGTGGAGGCCCTCAATATCCTTCTAACTGATTTCCTTCCTCTATTTTTTTTTTAAATTTATTTATTTGAAAGTCAGAGTTAGGAGGAGAAACACACACACACACACACACACAGACACAGAGAGAGAGAGAGAGAGAGAATCTTCTATCCATTGGTTCACACCCTAAGCAGCTGCAACAGCCAGGCTGAAGCCAGGAGCAAGGAGCTTCTGCCAGGTCTCCCATCTGGGTGTCAGGGACCCAGGCACTTGGGCCATCTTCCATTGCTTTCCCAGGTGCATTAGTAGGAAGCTGGATCAGAAATGGAGTATCTGGGACTCAAACTGTGCCCATATAGGATACCAGTGTGGCAGGTGGCAGCTTTATCCACTATGCTACAATGCTGGCTCTGGTTCCTCTATTCTTTCTTCCCTCTAATTCATTCTGCATAGCCAGAATTATTGTATAAAATGTATATTGGGTCATACGATTTCCCTAAGACCCTTAAATAGCTCTTCATTGCATGCAAAATCTGAATGAGGCCTTGCACGAATCCAGCCCTACCTCGGCCTGCAGCTTGGGCCTATGCTATTGTTCTTGCCATCATGCCTATGTTTTCATGATGGCTGCTTCTCTTTCCATTTCTTATATTCACCAAGTTCTTTCCTCACTGAGTCAGAAGTAAAACAGCCCAAATACAAGAGGTTGCGAGCAATGGTTACACGTCTTTCCTGTGCTAGGAAAGCTGTTCTACACGCCTCAGGTTGGCTGAGCCGTCGTGTACACACTTCCTTCTACTGAGGACGTCTTTCCCCCCACCTCTCTGCCTGATGAATTTCTACTCATCTTTAGGGCTGAGCTTAAATGTGATCTCCATAAAAGTCTTCCTGGCCACGTTTTCCCTAAAAGCAGAATGGGGAGTGTCGCTCCCCGTCTTCGTGGAGGAACAACACAGGACCCTGCGCTGTTCTTTTGTCTGCTCGGCCCTTCCCGGGTTTGCTGCTGGTTCTTCCCGGGTTGGCTACCGTCCCTCCACCTCCATGGAGGGGTGGGCCCCCTGCCACCTTCCCCACTTCCGCAGGGGAGCGGCACACTGCCGGCCGGCTCTCTCGGGGGCTGCACAGGTGTTCCTTCAGCTAGATGTTCCCCTTAGATGTTCCCGGTGCATGTTGTCTCTCTCCTCCTTTATAGTCCTCTTCCGCCAATCCCAACTCTGCTACCCACACGCCGAGTATGCTGCTCTCCTCCAATCAGGAGCAGGTCCTACAGTTTGTTGGTTGAACTGGAGGCAGCTGTGTAGAAGCTGTTTCTCCCTTCTCAGCGCCATATTGTGGGAGAGAAGATGCATAGAATAAGTCTTAATTCCAGTAACTTAGTCTAGTCCGAGTTGCTCCCAGTTGCTCCCCACAGATCCCCCTTTCTTTTTATTTTTGGCGATGATACGCGCCTGTCTTCAGTGCCCCACAGCACACACTCTGCTCTGCTTGCTAGAGTTGCCCACAGGTGCTTACAAGCCTACCAATCAGGCAAACCGAATCCAAGCCCTCTCATTGCCGTCTTGTGGGGAGACTTATTGGTGTTGGTTCGTGCCTATCTTCGGTGACCTGCAGCTCATACTCTGGTCGAGCTGCCTGCTGGTGCTTAACGCCTAATCAGGCAGACCGAATCCAAGCCTTCTCATTGCGGTATTGTGGGGAGACTTATTGATGTTAATTCGTGCCTGTCTTCAGTGACCTGCGGCGCATAAGCTGCTAGCCGCCCGCAGGTGCTTACCACCTCCCTAATCAGGCAGACCGAATCCAAGCTCTCTCATTGCCATGTTGTGGGGAGGCCTTATTTTTCTCTATTTCTCTATCTCCGAGCATTCCTATCTCTCCCATTTTACTTCTATCTGCCAGCATTCCTGTTTCTCTCATTTTACTTCTAAACTTCTGTTTCTCTTATCCCTGCGGCTTCCCGGCGCCCGCCCCGAGGCTGCTTCTTGGCGGCTTCCCGGCTCTGAGCCGCTTCAGCCCGCGCTTCTCTCATCTGCGCGGCCTCCCGGCACCCGCCCTGCGGCAGGCTCCCGGCTCTGCGCGGCTCGGCTTCGCGCGCACACTCCGCGGTCTCCACGCCCTTCGCGTCCGCACCACGGCCTCGCGCTAGCCCCACGTTCCCTATCTACTCACGCCCCGTGCTCTCTCTGCACGCGGCGGCTTCCGCGAGTCACACAGCGTAGCTTACGTTTCCGCCACCACCGGTATTCAGTCCAAGTTCCCTGGACTAACCTGGCGAATTCCAACCTGGCGGCCCACGTCTCTGCCTCTGGTTCCAGATTTTCGCCTTTTGCTCCCCGGGCTGACTTGAAGAATTCCAAGCTGGCTTACGTCTCCGCCTCGGCCTGCACTCGCGGCTTCATCCTCCCCAACATTTTTCTCTACCCGGTATGTTTCCCTAAGTTTTCTTCCAACAATATTCCTCCCTCATTTCTCCTGGCCTCTCCCCACAGTCCGTATCCAAGTCTAAGTTTCTTATAGGTTTCACTTTCACTTTCAACCTGCAGTCCGTATCTGAGTCTAAGTTTCTTCTTGCTTTCACTTTAAATCCTAACTTCTTTCCCACAGTCCATATCCGAGTCTATGCCTAGGCTTTCGATAGCTTCTTCCGGCACCTTTTCTGTCCGGCTTTTCCCTAGGCTCTTTGCTAGTCTCTCTCTCCGGTATTTTCCACTTCTTCCCGTTTCTTCCCTCCTAAGTTTCCTATCCGAGTCACGGCACCATTATGTCGCTCCCCCTCTTCGTGGAGGAACGACACTAAACCCTGCCTAGGCTTCATATCCGAGTCACGGCACCATTATGTCGCTCCCCGTCTTCGTGGAGGAACGACACAGGACCCTGCGCTGTTCTTTTGTCTGCTTGGCCCTTCCCGGGTTTGCTGCTGGTTCTTCCCGGGTTGGCTACCGTCCCTCCACCTCCGTGGAGGGGCGGGCCCCCTGCCACCTTCCCCACTTCCGCAGGGGAGCGGCACACCACCAGCCGGCTCTCTCGGGGGCTGCACAGGTGTTCCTTCAGCTAGATGTTCCCCTTAGATGTTCCCGGTGCATGTTGTCTCTCTCCTCCTTTATAGTCCTCTTCCACCAATCCCAACTCTGCTACCCACACGCCGAGTATGCTGCTCTCCTCCAATCAGGAGCAGGTCCTACAGTTTGTTGGTTGAACTGGAGGCAGCTGTGTAGAAGCTGTTTCTCCCTTCTCAGCACCATATTGTGGGAGAGCAGATGCATAGAATAAGTCTTAATTCCAGTAACTTAGTCTAGTCCAAGTTGCTCCCAGTTGCTCCCCACAGGGAGCTTTTTTCTCTCCATTCCTGAAAACAACTTTGCGTGTGCCTGAGCTACAACATTTACTACTATATTGTAATTGTTTTTAAAATGTCTGTTATGCTTGAACTACACAGTGTGAAATCCCCGGTGATAGGACTGAGTCCTACTCCTCAGATCCTTACAGTTAACAGATGCCTAGCAAATGCCTGTTGATAGAAATAAGCATAAGCATATTACCACGGCCTAAAAGCAATCCCAGCCTGGGATTTCTCAAGATGCTTTTTTGGATCTATTGTGATCTTAATTCTGCTTGATTCTGGGGTAGGATTTTGTCTTAGCCAGAGGTTGAAAAGCTTGAATTTTAAAGAACCAGCATTTTTTAAAGAGCTGGCCCTCAAAGGAAAAAAAAATCATTATTCTAGTAACAGTTAATGTTCGTTAATAATGGGTAATTCAATATTTTCAATCTGTGACTCACACTAATCCCTTAATAAGAGCCACTATACATTGCAAAAACCATAAAGGAAGATTCTATTTTTCAATTTATTCATATTTATCATTTTTATGGTATAAAGATATTACAAAAAATCCAATTTCAATCATTAAAGATGTTATTGTGATAAGGTGTCTCCAAATCAGAGTTTACCTGTAAACCCACATCTGATGAGCTGAAATGTCTTAATGTATTAGCACAATTTTCAAGCTTTATTAGTAACTGGTATTTGTTGGTGGTGACATATTAATACTAGAAGAGGGCAGAAGCATGTGGACCCTCGGGTGTATGGGCTTAGGTATGTGAATGACCTTGGTCAGAAGCACCAGGAACGGGAGCTACAAGAGGGATGCCCATTTGTACAGAAAAACAATGGATGGAAGAGACAGACGGTGAGGCTGTCTACAGCCAGGCCCTATCTTAGCCTTCCATTTCTCAAGTGCAATGAAACAATTTTAGAGCTGACTACAATAAATCTTTTACCAGACTGTTCTGAAAGCTACTATTTTTTGGAAAGTAGAAAATCTTATTATCAGAAACAGAAATCTACAATAGAACGGAATACAATTTGTTAAAGAGCAGACTCCATGTAATATTACAAAAATGAGGTCTGGCTGAAACACCATGTATTTAAAATATTTAAAAATAAAAATAGACACGTCTCTTAAGGAGGCTTTTTAAAGCATTGTCTGACATCTGCACGATGATAAAACTCAGCATCCAAGTTTAAAGAAGTGAAACTAAACACTGTCACCATGCTCCGTGAGCTAAAACTCTGAGAATCTTGTAAACAGCAGATTTAACAAAGACAACCATTCTCCTTCTGCCAAACTTGAAACAAATAGTGTTAGTTCCTCCCCTAGAATTCCCTGCTTTTTCTGTCTTTGACCTTCTCAGCTCACCCCCAAATGGCAGCACAGTAATGGCTCTGATTGGATTGTAATTCAACTATGACAAACAGAGTCGTATCATGTTGTAGTCCACTTTAAGTGTAAATTAAAAGTTTTAAATCAGACTACTAGGGGAAAAAAGTTTAATGTCCCATCTGTATTCCATGTAGTAATGTCCCCTGTTTTATCAGATAATTTGTCAAAATCAGCAGTATGAAGGGAAAGGTGGGAATCATGAGTGATCTCCAGGCATGAATACGCGGGAGCACTTGGGTCCAGTGGGGAGAGCTCTATTGCCCTCCACACTCTAATATCAGGCAGGCTTGGGTTTACATTGGTTAGGTGAGGGAAAGTCCCAGGTAATTCTCAGGACTAATCAGAACTGCAAAGGGTGCTGACAGCAGGTCACTGCAACAGTTATATTATATATTTATCAGCAGTCTGAAAGGGCTGGGGAAATCCTTTGGCTGTGTGGCTCCCTTCTAACTAGGTTTTTACTTCCAATAGAGAAAGGAAAAAAAAGTAATTCCAGGTGGGAACAATACTGCCTCTCTCTCTCACTCTCTTGCTCTTGCTCTCTCTCTGAGAACTGACAATCATGTTACTGGCAAACCAAAAAGGCAAATGCATGAACAGCTTTTGGTGTTGCAATAAAGCAAAATTTACCACAAAACTGTGGCATTTTAAATAACATGAACAAAAGATACTAAGCAAGTGATAATTATTCATAACTGATTTCATCTAAAAATAACCATAACCAAGATTATTTTTACAGTCAACCCAAAACGTTTTCAAATTCCCTAACATCTACAAATTCAGCCAGTCTTGACGATTCTCCGACAACCATGTATGGTGTAATACTTTTACACCAAAGTAGTTTAGAACATTCCACCCCCAAAATCTGCTGCTTTGGTATATTTAGTATTTGGTATATTGAGTATCTGACCTTCCTTCTTTAAAGCAGGAGATGAAATTCCCCTGTGAAAGACGTCCTCCCTTTATGGCAAGACAACCATCATTCTTAAGTACAGGAAGTGGAGACCAAGGGAAGCCAATTTGTTAAACTAGCCCTAACTTTCCTAATCACTTTCGACCCTAGCCTAAGCCCCCTAGCCTTCTCACATTTTCACATTTACTGTTCTTTGTTCCATTTGGTAAATAAGCATTCAACTCTAACCGCATCTGCAGGTCTTCATCTCATAAAGGAAACTCCCAGGGCCATGCAAAACCTCTATGAACTAAGTGTGCACGCTCTTCTCCTGTTGGCCTATCTTAGATTAAGCTGGTTCTCAGGCCCAGGTGAAAAACCCTGCCTCACCTGTAATACACACAAACCCTTTAAAGGGCCCTATCTTAAGTCTAGCTCCCAGAAGCTCTGGTGTACTCCCAATGCCCACAACTGATGACTGAGGATTCCTGAATGCCTCCTTGCTGAAAATCCCACCCAGGGACTCCTTCCACAGAGTCCACACACAGTCCATTCAGACACTTCCTGTCTGCTCTCCACCAGCTAGGGCTGCCCCTGTACCTCTGAAATGCTGCATGGGACTGGGAGAATCAAGTGGCAACTTCTGGCCCAGCACGATCATATCAGGGGCAGCAGCCCTAATGAAGGTAGGGGACGGAGAAGCAAAAGGATATGGAAAAAAGGCTTAGGATTCTGCTTCAGGATGTCTCAAACTCAGCAAGTGACTTTGTGGGCTGGGTAATTTGAAGGGGAGGAGAGGCATCCTGTGCTTTGCAGAATGCTTCGTGGCATCCTGGGCTTCCACCTACCAGACGCCAGGAGCATTTTCTGAGTTGGGAGAACCCAAAGTGTCCATAGACATTACCGATGGTCCTAGAAGGAAAAAGCACCCTGAGTTGAGGATCAAATCGTCTGCTTTGGAGGATTGGGCATAAAGAGGTATAGGAATATAATTAAAAAGAGGAAGTGAAACAAAGCTGTAAGGAAGCATTTCAGCCTCAACCATCGGCCCCTCACTGACAAGGTGACCTCCATGTATCTCTGAAGAGTACTCGCTCTTTCCTTAAGGCTCTGGATTATAGGGACCAGCAGGAAGCAGACCGAGATTGAGATCTGTGGGAAAAGGGAAGGGGAGCTGGGAAGTAAAGAAGGGCGTATAGCTGATCCAAGCTTAAGCTGCAGGTCAGATCCAGGCTGCATTCTGAATAGAGCAAAGAACCGAACGTAGGGAGCGTCTCGGGTGAAGCTCATTGCCAAGTTATCAAGCCAGGTGCCTGGGGTTCTTGCTGAGGAAGCTGGCAGAAGCTACACAGACCCTTACTACTTGCCAGTATCTCAAGAGGGATTTCAGATAACTGGAACTAACCATAGGGAAGCAGAAGGGCATCTTCTGTTCTGCCTAGCCATTCATAAAAGTGATGAGTGGAAAAAAATCGTCCAAGTTCCTTCAGATTTTGACACTCTCAAACAAAACGGCATCATTCAACACGCTTCACAGGGTTTTTCTGAAAAGTACATGAGACACAGATGTTAAAGAGCCTTGCACAAAGGTGGGCAGAGTTGGCCCCCTGCTCTCCTGTCTCCTCCACCTTTCACCTTTCCCCATCAGCTCATAACATGCCTACACCTGTGCCGTCAGAACTCTCCTTCATCTGCTCCTGTGTACTATATTTACCAGCATCTGTTGTCATTTTGTTCCGGGATTTTCCTTTCTCCTTATGTTCCTGGTAAGGTGGCCATGGTTCTGGTGGCTTAAATGCATCTAAATCCTCTCATCTCAACAGAGTGCACATTAGGAGTAGCAATGGGGAAGATGCAGGAAAAATGATGCCATCATGAAGATGACAAACTTCATGTTTATCACCGTTTTACCCACAGCAGCTCTGCGTGGCTCCAGCAGGGTGAAGACAGGAGGGGAGTTCTTTCTGTGTAATACTGCAGGCCTGCAGTTTAGCAGATTTGAGAGGCAGTTAAAAGACAAAAATGCACATCAAGAATTCAACTTTTGCCAAGTCATAGAAAGTTCCTAATAGACTGTCTCTTTTAGACAATAATCTTAAACTGTGGACAAAATACACACACACAAAAAATCCAACTACTGAATACTCTGGAGAATGAACAGAAATACATTTTTTCCCCTCCACAAGGAAACACTCACAGAGTCTGGGATGTAATCCAAAATTACTTGACACCCAAAAGCTCAGGAAAATGTGACCCACTCCCAAAGAAGACGACAATCACCAGAGAATGACCTTAATATGATCCATATATAAGAAGTAACAGAACTTCAAAGTAGCTATAATTACATTCAGTGAAATAAGGGAAAATATGCTCACAATGAATGAAAAAAAAAGGGTAATCTCAGCAGAGGAGTAGGAAATGTAACAACAAAAACATGGACATTTTAGAACTGAAAAATTAAATACTAAAATAAAAGTTTCCTAGATAGTCTTAATAGTAAAATGAAGAGGATAAAAAAAATCTATTGGGAAAAGATCAATAGAAATTATGCAATCTGAAGAACATGAGAAAAGACTGGAAAAAAACCCACAGTAACAGAGTTTCAGGGACCTTTAGTCATTATCAGAAGGTCTAACAAAAACATTCTTTGGAGTCCCAGGTGGGGACTGAGAGAATGTATTATGGGAAAATATCTGAATAAACAATCCATGAAAACATTTGTAAATGTGGCCAAAGATTTTATTTATAGAGTCAAAGAGCTCATCAACTGTGAAGAGGAATAAAAATAACGCCAATCACAAAAACCTATGCCTAACTTTAAAAAAGACCAGAAATAAAGGCCTTGAAAGAAGAGAAAATGACACACACATAGGGACAGCAGAGTGAATCACCAGACACCTCTCTAGAAAATACAGAATACAGAAGTTAAGTAGAATGGTATTTTAAACATTCCTGGAGTGAGGGGGGTTGGAAAAGATGGAACATACTTAGAACTAAATATCAAGGCATAGAGAGGTTGAAGTAAATGAATGCAAAAAGATACAGCACACAAACTGTAATGGAGGGTAGGGGAGCTCATCGCCTGTCACACAAGAACAAATAATCACAATTATTACAGGGGCTGCCAAGAAGAAATCCAACCTAGGTATGCTTTTCAATTACTGTTTTCCTAACTTTGCAATGAAACCAAGCAAAATTAACAATCACATACTAAATCAGAGGTTCTTTATATGAATGGGTGTGTGTGTGTGGGGGGGGGGAGAAGATTCAAACTATGTTGTTGCATCAATATTGCCTGGGAATATACACACACATGCAGAGCAAACATGACAAAATTCTGTTGAATCAAGGTGATGGATGTATAAGGGTTTGTGGTACCATTTTTCAGTTTTTGAATGGATAAAAATTTTCACATTGAAAAATGCTGGGAGGAAAATTAGAAGAGCTTACTTCAAAATACCTTCCCCTCACTTTCCTACATATTTTGATATATTCTTGTTGGGGAGGGTGTCATGGCACCAAGTACCTATTTTGAAAGAGAACCTTGGCGCCGGCACCCGGGTTCTAGTCCCGGTCGGGGCGCTGGATTCTGTCCTGGTTGCCCCTCTTCCAGGCCAGCTCTCTGCTGTGGCCCAGGAGTGCAGTGGAGGATGGCCCAAGTGCTTGGGCCCTGTACCCCATGGGAAAGCAGGAGAAGCACCTGGCTCCTGTTTTCGGATCAGCGCGGTGCGCCGGCCACAGCGCGCTGGCCGTGGCGGCCATTGGAAGGTGAACCAACGGCAAAGGAAGACCTTTCTCTCTGTCTCTCTCTCACTGTCCACTCTGCCTGTAAAAAAAAAAAAAAGAAAGAAAAGAAAAGAAAGAGAACCTCAGCCAGCGCCGCGGCTCAATAGACTAATCCTCTGCCTGCGGCGCTGGCACCCCAGGTTCTAGTCCTGGTCGGGGCGCCGGCTTCTGACTCGGTTGTTCCTCTTCCAGTGCAGCTCTCTGCCTTGGCCCGGGAGGGCAGTGAAGGATGGCCCAAGTTCTTGGGCCCTGCACTCGCATGGGAGACTAGGAGAAGCACCAGGCTCCTGGCTTCGGATCGGTGTAGCGCGCCAGCCGCAGCAGCCACTGGGGAGTGAACCAATGGAAAAGGAAGACCTTTCTCTCTCTCTTTCTCACTGTTTAACTCTGCCTGTCAAAAAAAAAAAAAAAAAAGAGAGAGAGAGAGAGAGAGAGAGAGAGAGAACCTTGCATGGTTTGGACACACATGTACCACTGCAAGAAGATCCGTGTGGATAAACACTACAAGAGGGCCAGGACTCCTCCTTCTAGCTGCCCACTACTACATTTAGCACATAACAGGCTTTCAAGGAATAGTTGTTGAGTGAGTGAATGAATGAATGAAAGATCACTACTCTATATGTTTGAGAACTTGGTAAGACTCTTAGTCCTTATTATCTCAAGATAGGATTTTTTTTAAAGCCTAAATTCTAAATATTTTTGGTCAGAATACGTTTGGCATTATTAACAGTGAAGTAATGAAGTTTTAAAAAATTTTATTTGCTTATTTTTTTATTTGAAAAGCAGAGAGATGAAGAGAGAGATTACATCCTCTATTTCACTCCACAAATGCCCACAGTAGCTAGGTTTGGGTCAGGCCAAAACCAGGAGCCTGGAATTCCATCCAGGTCTCCCACATGGGTGGTAAGGGCCCAAGTAGGCCAGCCATCATCTACTGCCTCCCAGGATGCACATTAACAGGAAGCTGGGTCAGAAGTGGAGTAGCTAGACTTGAACTAGGCCTTCCATTATGGGATGTAGGCATGCCAAGAAGCAACTTAACTGCCTTGGGGATGGAGTTTTGATAATCAGGTTTCTCCTGTACTTTCACTTAGTAACCTTCCTTACTTAAAAAAATGTAAAGTCAGTGAATTGTAATATTTATTCAATTGAAACTAGTTTCATACATGTCTCATGATTCCCTTAGGCTAGCATCAAACAGTAATTTAAAGGGTCATGAGGAAATTCGAATCCAAGGTTTTTTCTGCATGCCCCATCTTGACACTTTGAAAATACATGTAAACCTGTACCAGTGTCACTTCACCTGCAGCATTCACCTTCCCCAGGAGTTCCAGAGGAAAACAGCCTGCAGGTGAGTTTCTGACATGCAAGTCTTGCAGATAAAACAATACAGCATTCTTCCAGGTACATCCTTTGAAAACATTATTTCTTCCTCAATAAAGGCTAAACTACATGTTCTCAAAATAAATTTACATAGCTCTTTTTTTTTTTTTTGGACAGGCAGATTTAGACAGTGAGAGAGAGACAGAGAGAAAGGTCTTCCTTTTTTCCATTGGTTCACCCCCCAAATGGCCACCGCGGCTGGTGCGCTGCACAGATCCGAAGCCAGGAGCCAGGTGCCTCCCCCAGGTCTCCCATGTGGGTGCAGGGCCCAAGAACTTGGGCAATCCTCCACTGCACTCCCGGGCCACAGCAGAGAGCTGGACTGGAAGAGGAGCAACCGGGACAGAATCCGGAACCCATTTGGGACTAGAACCCGGGGTGCCAGTGCCACAGGCAGAGGATTAGCCAAGTGAGCCAGGGCGCTGACCTACATAGCTCTTTCTAAATGTTATTACATTTTAAATAAAAATGAAAAGAACCTTTCTCTCTCTCTCTCTCCCACCCCGTCCACTCTGCCTGTAAAAAAAAAAAAAAAAAAAGGGTTGAATGTTTCTATGGGTGATGTGAAGAAATTATGAAAGATCAAGAATAAATACACATGCACACACACTCATAAAAACAAGAATTTAATGCCTAACATGGGCAGGGTCTGGTTTCCTGACACTTTGGGTTGCCTGTCAGATGGTCCTGGGGAGTTAAGCCTCAGCATTTCCTCAGCAAGGATTCGACTCAATGACCAAAATTTCGACAGCACTTCCTTCGGGACTCTGCGCATGACCTGTCACTGCTTGGTGCCTAACTCTCTGCATATGTCACACAGAGTGAAGAATAATTGCCACTACCTCCCAGCAACTTGAGAAGATTTAATGAGACAGGGAGTCAGACCTCCACCTGAGTCAATTATTCCCGGGGTGCAAGTCACGTTATTTGTGAGGTGTTGTGACTCTGAGGATAATAGGGTATTGTATCGGCATTACAAACAGCTACTTCTTGATTCCCCAAAGTGTTTATATAAAGTCTCTCAGAATAATATGCTAACCTAGTAAAAAACAGTCCAATGTTTTATAAAAGAGCTTGAGTTTGATGGGATGAAATCACCATACAATTTTTATAATGCTGTTTCTTTTCTGATTGTTAATGAGAGAGGGAACATCAGTCTTTTTGGACAATGGGTTTAAAGAAATAAAACATTCCTCTGAAATAAGGAGGAAGCTCTCTAATTGAATCTCGACCTGTTAAAATGGCCTGCTCCCATGAATTGTGTATTTCATTGAACTAAGCTCAGAGGCTCACTGCTTTCAGCTTGCCCAAGGCAATGTGAGGATGCTGCCCTGGTAAGACAAGACATGGATCTGTTGATGAAATATGAGTAAACACTTATAAAAAATATGCCCCAATATTGATTTACATGATCAACACAACAGACATAAATAAAGGCAGTAACAAACAATTTCAGTTTAGTGAAGTCACAAGCTCTTTAAATAGTTCACACAGGATGGTCATGCTCTCATAAGTTAAAACGGATAAAATTGATTTTTCACACCAGATTAGCCACACAATATTAATCATATAAAATATTTCCCTGAAAGTCTTGGCACAAAAATAGGCCAATGTGTTCTGTTGTGGCTATTTTTTTCCAAAGTAAATTTAGATTGGGGGAGAAAACTTTAGAAAGTAATCACAAATTTCAAAATCAATAAATTCACATTGTTTTTAAGGCAGTAAATACGCAGGCCTGCCAAATGCTGCAGGAAATTGATGCATAATCTGTCTGGCAGCTGGGCCATGTGAAAAAAATTTTAGGAAAGACCTTAAAATAACCAAGACTCTGAAGGCTCAACAAACCTTGCTTTAGTAAGACCATTTTCCTGGTTCATAAAAAAGATAAGGAAGTGGGGGGTGGGATAAGCAATTTAATTTAGGGTGTGGTGAATTATTTGGGGTATCTTAAATTGGTATTTTCATTTGGGCCTGGGCTCAGAAGAAACGTGATTAAGACCAGCTGCTAGGTGGCACGGATTTAAGTTATCCAACAGAACCTAGGGTGTGTTTGAAAACACAGGCTGAGAGAGTCTCCAAAACAACTCGGATTGCTACCTCCATTCAGTGAAAATTGGTTTCCTACTAACTTCTAAGACCTGCCTCCACAGATCTGGCCTTGAATGTAAACTGACTGAGAAGATTTAGTTTTCCAATATATGTGCCACCATGACTTAAAGACTTAATTTAGTCTACTTTATTCTAAGACCCACAATTTTTCAAAAAAATCAGGCAACCATTTAAACAGGGAAAATAATCCCCTTTCTATAAAAATCAGGGGAAAATGCCAAACTTTGTCATTAAAAATAACCCTAGTTTGATACCAATAGTAACACTTTGAGCAGAGGCACCAACATATTATATACTTACAAAAGTAGTGCACATTCAATGAAAATTGCAAAAAATACGAGTATAAAAATGTGCTAAAGAAAGCCCATCCCTGACTCTCCAGCCCTAACCACAACTTCCCAGGGAAAACTACTGTGACCAGCTGAATAACTTACAGAACTTCCCCTCCCCCTGCTCCAATCACACACACTCATACTCATGAATATTTTTATAAAAAAAGTGATCACCCTTCTGTCCTGAAGACTGCTTTTATTTCAATAGAGTGTATTATGGACGGCATTCTGTATCTGCACATACAAATCTACCATTCTTTAATGGGGGCATGCACATACACACATATGTAATTGCTAAGTTCTTTCATTTGTCCACTCTACAAACCTTTACTGAATGTCTAGCATGTTTCAGGTGTGGTGCTGAGCTGGGAATGGTAATTGCCATCGGGCAGCAGACAATTGCAGGTACTCTGAATACAGATTGGTTTGGGGGGCAGTTAGGGGTACTTCTCTGCAGGACAGATGCTTAAGATTAGTCTTGAAGGGTAGAGTCAGCTAGCTAAAGCAGTCCATAAGCCGTCCATATTAAACTAGAATTTAATAATGAAAGCTTATGGACATTTTACACCAAAATAATTGTTTTCAATATGAATGAACTATTTTATGGTTTGCTTTTCTTTTTAAAAACTAAGTAACACTGGAACTACCATTTTCAAAAGTGCAATAAATGATAAGTCTGAAATACTATATATAATAGAAAACATAAGATCCAAATTTCAAGATCTTTCTTATGACTTAAATCATTGTATATATGTGCATATATATAATACATACCTATATGCACATGTGCATACACACATACATACACCAACAATATAGTATAGCAGACTAAATATTGAAGACTAAAATAAATCTGATCTTTTTTTGGTATTCTTGCTAAAAGTAAACAGATTCATTTGATTCATACAGAAGAATTTTATTTTTTAAGTCCAATGCTTTAGTGACAGGCCAAGAGACAACATATATACAACTAGTCTAGTTGAATTTTACATGGAACCATTACTGTTGCCCTAGAAGCCAGATTCCATTTAGTCATCCAAAATTTTATGGAGTAGGTTTACAAAGTATTGCCCAAAGCTTTAGAAAATAGCTCAGGACACAGTCTTATTCTCAAAAGGTTTCTACTGTATATGGGTACTTCAAAAAGTTCATGGAAATAGAATTTTAAGTTTATATTGGTATGAATAATTTTACAAATTCATGTATAATTGTTTTATAGAATACATTTCCATGAACTTTTTGAAGACCCCACATATTCACAGATTGCAAAATTTTTTCACCAAAATAAACTTATCTTTTAATTCCATTTCCCATTAACATTTTTAAGTGTCCTCTTATTATCAAGGACTTACATACTCACAAATATGAGTATGTAAGTAATTTTTAAAAGAGCACACAAAAGGATTAATTAAAACTGGGATAACTGGCAATAATTTATGGGAGAGATAGGTTTAAGCTGGGTGGGATTTCAACTAGCAATACAGGAATGAAGGTGTTATAAAACAGCACAGAAAGGCACAGACAACTGTACAAGTGAAGGCATGAAGGAGGTGGTGGCCATGGGCAAATAGAGGGTAAAGAAGTGGTAGGGTGAGGCTAGAGTTTAGGGTGCACAGAGAAGGCAGGAGTGGGAGAAAGGCTGGAGAAGTAGCTGAGGGCAGATTTTGGAGCCAATTAGCAACATACCAAAAGGTGCAGCCTTTATCTCACAAGACCACAGGAGTTAACAAAGGTTTCTCAAAGGGAATGGCATGATCCCTTGAGTCAGAATGGAAAAGACAGGGACAGGTAGGCAGAATAGGGGACTATGACCAAACTCCAAGGAGAAGGTAATGTCAAACTCATTAAGGATGATATCAGTGGATACTGAAGAAAGGAACAGACTGAAAGACATATTTTAGAGGCAAAAAGATACAGAGAAAAGATCTTAGGCTCCAGGAAGCCCTGGATTTGAATTCTGGCTCTCCCAAATGCTTGTAGTCTGGTGCTAGGCAAGTTTCTTAACTCCTTTACGCTTCCTCATTCATAAAGTAAGCATAATACACCTGCCTATGTCAAAAAAAAAAAAAAAACTAGGAGAAAAATGTAAGAAGTTATCTAGATAAATCATGACCACACATTTATTCAGCATCATGTAATGACAAAAGAGTAAGAAAATGAGGCCCCTAACAAATTGGTCAAACAAATATAAAAACCAAGTAACAATAATACAATGTGAGCAGACCTCTGCCAGGAGTAAGGTCAATCACAGAAACATAGGACGAAGTATGAACAAAGGCACCAAAGAGTATGTCAGTCAGGTGAAAGTTCTCATTGCAGTCTACATAAGGCGATGTTTGAACCAGGCTACTCACAACTTTGAGGTATTTCATTTTTACTCTAAATGATCAGTCAGGTTCTCTGCTGCACCACACACATTACAGTACACAATTCCCAGGCCACTGCATGCATTTGAATTTAGAGGATGGAAGGAAAGTCCAGAGAAAGTGGTGAGGGAAACGGGGAGTTGAGAGGAAGAAAGCTTAGAGGAGTGTGGATGAATTTCAGGCAAACACCTTTTCAGGAAACAACCCTTGAATGAAAGCCAGGTCACATTTAGGTTCCCAGTGTGATGTAGTGTCAAGCCGCAAAACCCATGAAGGAATCTAACGTGTCCCAGGTGTGGTTCAGCAGATTTTCTCAGCAGGTGAAGCTGAGCCGAGGTGGCTACAGTTGGCATCAATGGCCTGTCTGAACAAGTTTTAATTTAACTTCAAGCAACAAATAGGCTTTTGTTTAGACTGTTTGCATGCATTTGTCTACTGCTAAGAGCCAAAATATTCTTTTTTTTTGAGAAAGTGAAAGAAAAACATGATTGCCAAGATTATTTTAAAGGTCGTTTCATGCATTGATTTTATCTAATATACTCAACAAATATATATTGGCTACCTACTCTGTGGAAGGCAGAGTGGGGACTACAGGCGTGAATACCTAGAACAGTTTTTGACACCACTGGGCTCTAAATCTCATAAAGAAGTACACTATGAAGTAGAAGGCGATAGTCAATGAGAGATACAGATAAAACACCACCCAGTATACAGGAGAAGGAGATGACTTTCAGCTGGGAAGAGCAGAATGTGGCACCAGTATCAGGAAAGAAGGGACTATGTGGTGCTATTCATTTGAGAAACATTTACTGAGCACATGTAACATATAAGCCACTCACCTAAATGCAAGGAGACTGGGATGACTTAGTGCAATGAAATGATAACTTAAGACTCAACAGCAATCAGGCAGAGATAGCTTTGTGCCCCTGTCCCCCTGCCCCACTATGTGCAGATTAAAAATCTGGTACTTTCACCTTCACTCTATCACCTCCAAAAACTCTGTCTGAATAGTATGTAATGTACAAACACTGTTTCAAAAGGCATTCCATTCTACTTCTGAACTAAGCCTACTTTGTTATAAATGAATAAAATGTTTCCTTTAACATTTAATTAAACTTTGCTTTCCCTGGAGCTATGCAGAACAAATACAGTCCTGTGGCCACATGACCGTCCATCACATAGAAGAAGACAAGCCTTGTGTTCTCATTCTATTCCTACAGACTCAGTATATCACCATGACTGGGAAGCAAGCATTGGAATGACTTGGATTTGAATCTCAGCTTCAGCATTCACTAGGTGTGTGATCATGAGCAAATTTACATAATTTATATAATTGTGTGCTCACTGAGATGGTGGGGATGTTTATGCCCTTCATGCTTCCCACTCAATGTCATAACTAATGGCTATGATGGAGAACTGGCACAACTTCTGGTACAACTGTCAGAATACTAGAGTTTCTTTATACACATTGAGCTGGCACTGAACCATTTATGGGAAAAGTTGTAAAAGTGAAAAAGATGGCAGGCCGGCGCCACGGCTCACTAGGCTAATCCTCTGCCTTGTGGCGCCGGCACACCAGGTTCTAGTCCCGGCTGGGGCGCCGGATTCTGTCCCGGTTGCCCCTCTTCCAGGACAGCTCTCTGCTGTGGCCAGGGAGTGCAGTGGAGGATGGCCCAAGTCCTTGGGCCCTGCACCCCATGGGAGACCAGGAGAAGTACCTGGCTCCTGCCATCGGATCAGTGCGGTGCGCTGGCCGCAGCGCGCCAGCCGCGGCGGCCATTGGAGGGTGAACCAATGGCAAAGGAAGACCTTTCTCTCTGTCTCTCTCTCTCACTGTCCACTCTGCCTGTCAAAAAAAAAAAAAAAAAAAAAAAAAGATGGCAATGTCTCTTCTCCACACTTGTCCCTCTTGGGCACAGGCAAGTCAACGGGTGAAAGCTGTGGAATTCCGAGGACAAGATCTGCAGCATTCTCCCAGCATGACTGTGGAGCACGGCATCACCAAGCGGCCCGAACAGAAAGAGCTGCTGGCAAAAGTGTAATCATTTCATTGAGATGAAATATTAAAACAATGTTCCTATTATATAAGGCATAAACGTGCCTTTTTAAATTACAAAGACATACCTTTGGGGGTGGGATTCAGTTTTATAAGTCGTGTGTAGTGCCTGAAATGGACTAAAAGATGGAAAACGGGACAGGGACTGTTCCCCCCGTGCACCTAAGTTTTCCCAAACAATGCAGTACAAAGCGGACTGTTTTCTAGTTACTTGGGTAGGATGGGGAATAACTGAAAAGGAAAAACAGAAGCTTTGAAGTTGATTCTTAATTCCAAGTGCTATAAACCAGCTGGTAATGTTTAGGAGCAACAACCTCATCTGCTGGGCCCTGCGACTAACTTCCCATATTTGGGTAGGAAAAACGTCCCTGAGAACGACATAGGCACAGTGACTTCAGTGGCTGACACTCAAGGTAGGGATGCAGCTCAGGTGGATGAGAAAGCAGTCAGGACTCACCTAGCTGATCTGCACACTGGCTACACAGTTTGTAGAAGTAGAGACTGAGTATCCTCAAAATGAAGGCAAAACTAAGGAATGGAAGATGAAAACAGAGAAAAGGGGCACTGCAGTAGATGGCTAGCTGTCCCCCAATGTCTGTTCTTTCTTCCATAGCAGTAACTTTTTTAGCTGCGCATATAGCTATTCAGAAAGAAAGACAACACTTGCCTGTCTCTGTTGCATCCAGGTGTAGCCATGAGGCTGAGTTCCGGCCAGCACTACATGCATGTTCTAGGTGCCCTCCTCCAGCCACAGCTGGGGCATGCCTCTGCTCCTGTCCACACTGCAGCCTGCAATGGAAATGCAGCCACCACAGGGGGAACAGCACCCAAGGAACACTGAGAGCCGAGTTGGAAGGAGTGGGGCACTAGACACATACACTATTCAATTATTATTAAATAAAGCTGCCCAAGATGCCTTTCAAGCCATCTTTTCTCTTAGATCACATTCCTAGATGCGAGAAAAAGGACATGAAAAGGTTTTTTTTTTTTTTTTTTTTTTTTTGACAGGCAGAGTTAGACAGTGAGAGAGAGAGACAGAGAGAAAGGTCTTCCTTCTGTTGGTTCACCCCCCAAATGGCTGCTACGGCCGGCGCACCAAGCCGATCCGAAGCCAGGAGCCAGGTGCTTCCTCCTGGTCTCCCAAGCGGGTGCAGGGCCCAAGGACTTGGGCCATCCTGCACTGCACTTCCGGGCCACAGCAGAGAGCTGGACTGGAAGAGGAGCAGCCGGGACAGAATCCGGAGCCCTGACTGGGACTAAAACACGGAGTGCCGGTGCCGCAGGCAGAGGATTAGCCTAGTGAGCTGTGGCGCCAGCCCATGAAAAGGTTCTAAAGCTTTTGATACATATGGTCAAGTCGCTCTTCTTGAAGTCTGAATTCACATATGCTCCCTGCCTTCTCAGCCAAACATTATAAGTTAATTCTGTTATTAATTTGTAGAGATATTTTATATTAAAAGTATGAACACCACGGTCTAAATACTTCTTCCCAATTTATCTGCCTTTCATTTTGGTTGGTTTTTCTATTGTGCATAAACTTAAAATCTTTATGTGGTCCAAAGTCTTCTAAAAAGTGGTTTCAACTTTACTATCATACACTAAAAGCCTTTCCCATATCAAAATTATATATATACTAACATATATATTTATTATTTACTTATTTGTTTGAAAGCCAGAGTTAGATGCAGAGTCAGAGACAGAAAGATCTTCCATCCACTGGTTCTCTCCAGATGGCTGCAACCATCTGGAGATGGTTGGGCCAGACTGAAGCCAAGAGCCAGGAGCTTCCTCTGGGTCTCCTGCATGAGTACAGGGGCCATCTTTCACTGCCCTCCCAGGAACATCAGCAAGCAGCTGGATGGGAAGTGGAGCAGCTGGGACTGGAACCAGCAGGTGCTACAGATGGCAGCTTAACCCATAGCACCACAGTACTGGCCCCTAACCTATATTTTATTTTTTATTTATTTATTTTTTTAACAGGCAGAGTGGACAGTGAGAGAGAGAGACAGAGAGAAAGGTCTTCCTTTGCCGTTGGTTCACCCTCCAATGGCCGCCGCGGCTGGCGCGCTGTGGCCGGTGCACCGCGCTGATCCGATGGCAGGAGCCAGGAGCCAGGTGCTTCTCCTGGTCTCCCATGGGGTGCAGGGCCCAAGGACTTGGGCCATCCTCCACTGCACTCCCTGGCCACAGCAGAGAGCTGTCCTGGAAGAGGGGCAACCGGGACAGAATCCGGCGCCCCAACCGGGACTAGAACCCGGTGTGCCGGCGCCACAAGGCAGAGGATTAGCCTAGTGAGCCGCGGCGCCGGCCCCTAACCTATATTTTAAAATTACTTTTAAACTTTCATTTAATCTTCAATCCATATAGAATTTATTTTTTTCCAAGCATTTGGCTGATTGTATCAACACTATACATTCAATAACAGATGTTACTGATTATCTCTTTTCCTAATAATTGAAAATTCTACATTTTCCCCCCTCAAAGAAACCTTTTATTTAAGGAATACAGACATCATGCATTTCATAAGTACAACTTTAAGAATATAGTGATTCTTCCCACCATTCCCACCTTCCCACCCACACTCCCACTCCTCCTCCTTCTCCCTCTCTTATTCCCAGTCCCATTCTCCACCAAGATCCATTTTCAATCAACTTTATACACAGAAGACCAACTCTACACTAAGTAAAGTGTTCAACAATTTGCACACACACACAAAAAATAGAAAACAGTCAAGATAAGGGATGTTCAAAATCATTGCATCTTGAAGTTAATTTCACTTTTTTTTTTAGAAACATAATTAACTTTAAAGAAGCACCCAAGAATGATACAACTCTTTTAAGCACTTAGACATAATACAACTCTTTGAGGACAGAGGTCCTACATGGGAAGTTAGTGTATAGTGACACTTGTTGTAAATTTAACAATTAACACTCTTATGTATAACATCTGTGATCACCCAAGGCTCTTGTCATAAGCTGCTTAGGCTATGGAAGCCTTCTCAGTTCACAAACTCCCATCAGTATTTCAACAAGGCTATAACCAAAGCAGAAGTTCTCTGTTCCCTTCAGAGAAGAGTACATCCTTCTTTGATGAACACTTCTTTCCACTGGGGTCTCACCCACTGAGGTCCTTCAAGTAGGATACTTTTTGCCACAGCGTCTTGACTTTCCATCCCTGAAATCCTCTCGAGGGCTTTTTCAGTCAGACCAGAATGCCTTAAGGGCTGATTCTGAAGTCAGAGTGCTATTTAGAGTGATTGTCATTCTATGAGTCCGCTGTGTGGACTGCTTCCCATGTTGGAGCACTCACTCCTTTTTAATTCTATCTATTATTATTACCAGCCCCTTAATCCTATCCATATGATTGCTTTAACACTTAAGATGGTATTTTTGCCACCCAGCTTAAGGGGATTTGAGGTCCCATGGCAAGTTTTTAAACTGTACCCTTAGAAGTAAGTCCATAGGAATATATGCAGAACTATACAGCTTTATAGTTGCAAACTTCATACTATTCATAATTACAACTTTAGGAACATGGTGATTCTTCCCAACATGTCCCTCCTCCCACCCATTCTCCCAACCCCTCTTCCTTCTCCCTCTCTTATTCCCACTCTTATTTTTTACTGAGATCTATTTTCAATTCACTTTATATACATATGTTTAACTCTACTTTTTTTTTTAAGATTTATTTATTTATTTAAAAGTCAGAGTTACACAGAGAGAAGGAAAGAGAGATCTTCCATCAGCTGGTTCACTCCCCAGATGGTCACAACAGCTGGGGCTAGGCCAGGATGAAACCAGGAACCAGGAGGAACCAGGAGTTTCATCCAAATCTCCCACATGGGTAGCAGGGGGCCAAGCACTTGGACCATTCTCCACTGTTCTCCCAGGTGCATTAGCAGGGAGATGGATCAGAAATGGAGAAGCTGGGACATGAACTGGTGCCCATCTGGAATGTGGGTGTCACAGGTGGCAGCTTTAGCTATGCCACAATGCCAGCCTCCAAAATTCTACTTTTATTTATTCTAGTTTGTTGAATAAATGCTAGATTGTTTTAATTATTGTGGCTGTAGAAACTGTTTTTAAGTATCTGCTCATCAAGTAATTCATATTTTTTTAAAGTCTGGTTTAATATCTCTAAATGAACTTCAGAAATACACTCAGGTTTTGCAAAAAGAAAAAAAAAATCCTGAAATTTTAATTGAAACTGTATTCAATGATAGAAAGCATTATCTGGGGCGGGGGGGGGGGGTGAGCAGGATGGAATGTGTAATTTTAAAACATTCATTCTTCCTATCATTCCCATAAATATGGACTGTTTATTAGGTTGTTTTTATGTCCCTTAGTTAGGTGCTATAGTTTACTTCATATAGTTAGTTGTACAGTTTGCTTACTTAAGTTCATAGGAAAATTTCTTCAGAATGATTGTAGATATTTGTGTTACTGTAAGTGGGATCTTTAAACATATACTTCTCTGTCCTGGTATGGAGGAGATACTACATTTTGGATTTATTTGGTAACTAACCATTTAAAGTATGCTCTTAATAATGCTCAGAAGTGTTACTTGATTATCATGAATTTTCTAGTTAGACAATATTATGATCAAGTTCAAACAATGATGGCATTTCTCACTACCTTTGCTACTTTACATCATTTCACTTTCTTGTCTTAATGCATTAAATAGAACTTTCTTTTAAAGATCTATTTATTTATTTGAAAGGCAGAGTTTACAGAGAGAGAGAGGGAGAGATAGAGGGAATTTTCGATCTGCTGGTTCATTCCGCAAATGACCACAACAGCCATAACTGGACTGGTCAAAAGCCAGCAGCCTGGAGCTTCTTCCGAGTCAAGTTCACTCCCCAAATACCTGCAACAGCTGGGTCTGGGCTAGGCTGGAGCCAGGAACCAGAATTCAATCTGAGTCTCTCTCTCATGTGGGTGGCAGGGATTCAAGTTCTTGAGTTATCACCTGCTGCCTCAGGAGCAGTCGAAAGTGGAACTCAGGCACTCTGATGTGAGATATGGGATGTGGTTGTTTCAAGGAACATCATAGTTGTTGTGCCAAACACTTGCTCTTGATCCACCACTGATCCACTAGTGTAATATTTTTGAGTCCTGATGATTTTGCACCAGAGCCAGGAACCGAATTTTTAATTTATCTTCTTAGATGATTCAGACAGAGGCAGGTTTGGACATTGCTGATGTAGATAGTAATTTAAAGAAGGGACTGGGGTTTTAATTTTTCCTCTGTGTTCCACTGTATTTTATATTTTCCATATGCAAAAATGAAAAAAATAGCAAGGTGTATGAAGACAAAGCTAATCCTTTCTCCCTCCACTACCTCCTCTTGATAACTGTCTAGTGGTATCCTTCCACATCGCCTTTCTTACACACAAGGTAACTGCAAGTGTTGTGTGTAGTTTTCTTTTGACTTGTTTTATGAAGACAAAATAGTACAACACCCATTTGTTTGTAATTTGGCAGTCTGTTCAAAAAGTTGTTTCACCTAGATGATGCTGAATGTGCTCAGCGCTATATAACATACTTACTAAAAATGAAAACAAGTATCTGTTTCCTCCTCTAGAACAGACATAAACATAGCAATGAGTATAACAAACATTTTCATCTCATTTTAAACTATTTTTAAAAAATATAGTTATTTGAAAGGTAGTGACTAAGAGAGAAAGAAAGAGATCTTGCATCTCCTCAAATGGCCACAGCAGCCAAGTCCAAACCAGGAGACAGGAACTCCATGTAGGTCTCCCACATGAGTGTTATCCCACAAAGCACACTACGTGGTGCTTTACTTGCTGGGTCATGTGCTGGCCCATTCATTTTTAATCATTTGGCATTTGGAGGGGTAATTTTGGGAAACTCAGCTAGGAAATTCTAAACCTAGAAGTAAAGTTAATACACCAAAGACATGGGTTCACAGATCAAAGAGTCTCTCAAAAACCTCGAGAATAAGGTTAATACTGGAAGGCCAAAAATGGCACAGAAAGACTTCTTTTCTACACTGATAATAAATTAAAAACTACAAAAAAAAAATCCTACTATAGATGTTACTTATGCTTAGCTATTACTCATTTTATAAGCAAGGTTAAGGGTCACCTGACATCCACTTGCATGATTAAACAAGACAAAAAAGGTAGTAATTAAATGTATACCTGAAATAAAATTTAAAAAAATAGAACTGCTAATAAAAGGAATATAAATTACTAAGTCAAAAAGATTATTTGCTAAAAGACTAAGTCATGATTTTGGTTAATCACTATATTACTCACTTGCTATTATTAATTTTTCATAAAGTTTCTCCAAAAAGCTCAATGCAACACACTAGTCATTGCTAAACAGTGCAAATAAATCTCTCCAAATTCTCCAATACTGAAAATTAAAACACAGTGTGTGGGTGGCAGAGAAAAATGAGAGAGAGAAGTAAAATAAAAGCAATAAGCAAAATAATATATTTTCCCACATAAAAATTAAGTTAGTTGGAATTTGATTAATTTTTCAAGGGTCTTTATGGACAGACAGAACTTAAGCCATTTTAAGAAATTACATCAGGGCTGATATTGTGCAAATTAAGTCACCACTTGCAATGCCAGCATCCTGTATGAATGTGGGTTCAAGCCCTGGCTGCTCCACTTCTTTTTTCGTTTTTAAAGATTTATTTACTGATTTGAAAGGCAGAGTTACACACAAAGAGAAGGAGAGGCAGACAGAGAGAGAGAAAGAGAGAAAGAGAGAGTCTTCCATCTGCTGGTTCACTCCCCAGTTGGCCCCAACAGCCAGAACTGCATCAATCCGAAGCCAGGAGCCAGGAGCTTCTTCTGGGTCTCCCACGCAGGTGCAGGGGCCCAAGGATTTGGGCCATCTTCTACTGCTTTCCCAGGTCATAGCAGAGAGCTGGATCAGAAGTGGAGCAGCCAGGACTGGAACCAGCACCCATATTGGATGCTGGCACTGTAGGCCGCGGCTTTACCCGCTACGCCACAGCACCAGCCCCTGCTCCACTTAGGATCCAGATCCCTGCTAATGTGCCTGGGAAGACAGCAGAAGATGGCCCAAGTGTTTGGGCACCTGCCATCTATGTGGGAGACCTGGATGGAGCTCTGGCTCCTGGCTTCAGCCTGGTCCAGCCCCAGCCATTGTGGCCATTTGGGGAGCAAACCGGCAGATGCAAAATTAATTGATCTCTCTCCCCTCCTCCCACCTTTTAAATAAATTAATTAATTTTTTAAAAACATCTATATAAAAAAAGAAATAGTGTCTTCCTTCTTGTCAAGAGTTTTGTAAAAATATATTTGATTCTATGAAAATGGAATGGGAGAGAAAACTGAGCTAATCTAGAAGAGATGTGAAACTGGAGAGAGGTTTAGAGATCAAATGTGCTGAAAATAATAGTAAAAAGAAAACAGTTTTAACACAGGAAAGGCACGTAATATGATAGCTAAAGAGAGTGATCCACAAACTACAAGGATATTTCAAAATGTATGTGTAAAATGGAATTAAAAAGTAAGTTTATTTTGGTATAAAAGCTTTATAGTTTCTTCATAACATGTATTTTTCATGACATTCCTGAAGACCACTTTTAAAAGCATGGATTTCAAAAAATTTTTGCACCAAAATTAACTTATCCTTTAATTGCATTTCCATGTATGTTTAAAGTATCCTTGTAGTTTTTTTGTTTGTTTTTGGTGGAAATGGAATGGATTTTATGGGATGAGAAGTCAAGGAGACTTATGATGGCAGCTCAGGATTGAAATGGCTAGGTATTTTGGCAAAAGGACTGATAACAGGGTGTGGGGGGGTTAATTCTTAGGCAGCATCCAAACCTCCATGTCTACACTGATCCTATTCCCTAATCCCTCTGATCCAGAGTAACATCCCCCTGGCCTCAATCTGGAAGTGGCTTCTCTTATCCATCTCTTGGTCCCATCCCCGTCTCTTTCCTTAGGGACATTCCTTTAATCTTCAGCAAACTGCTGCTAGCTCTCTCTCTACTTTCAGCATCTAAAAATTCTATGGTTTTTCCTCATCTAAAAGCAGAACAAAACAAAGTAGAAAGCTTCCTACACCTTATGTTAGCCATCATCTCACATGTCTTCTTTTTAACTCCTAGAGAGAAGTCCACTTCTTCCCCTTGAGTCACTCTCAGCCTGAAGCAATCTGGCTGTAGGCTTCACCATCTCACAGGGGCTGCTTTACTTAAAAGCAACACTGACTTCCTAAATGTCAAAGCCAATCTCCGGTTTTTTTTGCTCTCATATGATTTAACCTTGCTGGGTTTTTTTACACATTCTTTTTCTCTTTCTCGAAAAACTCTTCTCCCTCAGTATCTGAGATACCAGATATTCCTTCCTGGGTTGCTGCCCCTCCAGGGACCCATCTCAGTCAGGCCATGGTCATGACTCTCACTGTAGCAGTTAAGAAATGACCAACAACTCTGAATCTCCAGCTCAGGCAGATATCTCTGTGGATTCCCAATTCTGGATGTGTCTAAGAAACAGTACTTATGTCTGACAGTACTCCTATGTCCAAAACGGATTCATCATGTTCCACCCTAAAAAGTCCTCTCTTCCTTAACTTGAATGAAGCCATCACATGCAAGCTGCTTACTCAGGTAAAACACCTGGGAATCATTGGCGAGTCTTCCTTCTCCCTTACTTCCCAGATCTAATAACTAAGGACAATGAGTCTCAAAAGTGTCCCATTCCATCATCCATCAACCCCTGCCCTTGTTCATTTCTCATTTGGACTATGTCATATCCCAAGTGTCCTTAATGACTTCTCCACCTCTGATCGCAATCCCTTGCAATCCAGTTTCTAGTGGAGATTAGCTCATTGTAGTTTTTCAATGGCACTTAATGATCTAAAAGCTAAACTCTCAACTTCTCTGGATGGCATAATGCACCTGCCTACTCTCCAGCCTCATTTCCACTACTTTCCAACTCAATTTCACGCTCCAGCAACACCAAACATGCTTTCCCATGCCCAATTTTTCCATATATGCCACAGCACCATTGCTTCCACTTTTCTGTCTAGTACATTCTTACTCATTCTTAGGAATTTAAATGCTAGTTCTCTAATAGCATCTCCTATCTCTCTCAGGTGGACTTTGGTGTTCTTTATACTCCTCAAATGCAGTTTTGAAGAGTCTTCTATTAAATAATTATCTTATTACATTACAATTATCTAAAAATGTCTTAATTACTTAACTAGCTTAAAACAGGAAATTAAAACAGATATCATGGCCCAGGTCACTTCAGCAAACTATTCCCCTAACTTAAGAAGTTCTGTAACATCATATGCCCAAAAGAAAAGTCTGTCAATTTAAACTATTTTAGACTAAGGAATAAGAGATCACTATTTTATCATTACCTAGTACAGTATCTAGCACTTAGATTTTCTATCATTTTTAAATTTTCATTTAAGTCTAATTTAAATTAAAGATCTGGAGCATTTACTCAAGTATTTCACTGAACAAATACTGTTTGAACAATTACTATCAGTCAGAAACCATGTTTGGTGCAAGAATACAGAGCTGAACATGACAGCCATGATCCTACCCTAGAGGAATCGGAAATGTGTTGGAGAAGCCAGTAATTCCTGTGATGCTGGCATCCCATATGGGCGCTGGTTCAAGTCCTGGTTGCTCCACTTCCAATCCAGCTCTCTAATAATGTCCTGGAAAAGCAGCAGAAGATGGTCCAAGTGCTTGGGCCCCTGCCACCCATATGGGAGACCAGGAGGATGCTTCTGGCTCCTGGCTTTGGCCTGGGCCCTGGCTGTGGCAGCAAATGGAAGATCTATGTCTCTCCCCCTCTCTCTGTAACTCTTTCAAATAAATCAATAAATCTTTTTTTTTAAAGTAAGTCCTAAAGTATATAATGACAGCTGGACAAGAAATTATGGAAAGATTTATTTGGAGACCTTTTCTTTTTCCCCCTGAGGAAATTCATCTTAGTGTCTAGAAAGACAGGGATGATGCGGCTAAAGAAGTCCAGGGAAACTGAAGCACAGACACTGCAGAAAGTAGAGCAGTGAGAAAGACGATGGAGGCACCAGAAGCCCAACTGCAAAGGGTCTTCCAGGAGAAAGACTTTTGACTCTCGGATACCAATTCAAACTTTCTCCATGAACCAAACCACCAAATCAAACACCTGTTTTCTAAAAGCTTGAAAAGCTCGGCATTGTCACATCACAAAGAGAAAAAAATATTCCAAATAAAACACTTCCCAGGCTTCATGGCCCCCAGGGTGACTAAGCCTGGAGCAAACAGATTAAACTAGAACTGCTTTACGGCACATCTCCAGGCTGTGTGAAAATGAAAACAATTGAGACACAACTCTCAAGAGTCATCACGGTTCTAACTATGATCTTAGCCTGCCAAGCGGCATATTAAATGTTCACTTTTGAAACAGGAGGTATATATTTTACCTTTTTATTTGAGATAGAAAGGTAAATTCCAATCTCTCCTGGTTTTCCAGTCAGATGAGCCCTGTATGTGTGATCATACTTATATACTACAGGTACATTTTTCTCAAAGTCTGTGGATACTTTAATTTAAAAGCCATGGACAGCAACCCAGAGGAACTCTGACCATGCAAAATGTTTTATAAATAGTTCCATGTGCACTGTTCATCTGGAGTCTCACCAGAGATGGATAATGACCTTGTATTTTGTACTCATTTACTCTGAATTAGCCAAACCTTCTGTTTTTAATTACATACTTAATTCACCTAGCATGGTCTAATTACAGAAAACAAAACATCATTTAAACAAAAGGTGGCCTTGAACTTAATCTATCAAAACACCAGTTAGTTTTAAAAGTTTTCAGTTCTTAACAAATTGCCAAGACATGCAACAGCAATTTTCCAAATGTGATCATACGCTTTTATAGCAACAGATTTACTACATAGTGAAACATCTGTATATATTTTGAGAATTTGATGTGTTGTCTTATTATTAATGCAAATATACTTAAATTTTAATAGATTTAAAATTTTTAAAGCTGACGTTCATACTACACAATGATGTTTAAATATCCAAGGTCACTTCGGCCTTGAAATGACAAGTTATCATAACCATGGCTACTTATTTACAAAACTGACCAGAACTCAGTATAAACTCATGTGTGTTATTTTCCCTAAATCCCCACAGTACAAATTACTAGTTCTTCTCTGTGCAATCATATCACCTTAAACATCTCTCAAAATGGTAAAAATACAGAATGAGGCCATGCATGTATAATATATATGAATGGTCTTAAAAATTCATGGAAAATGTGTATTATGAAAAAACTATGCAAGGATTTCAAAAGTTCTTATACCAAAACAAGCTAATCTTTTAATTCCAATTTCCATGAACTTTTTGAAGTTCTTCTATAAAGAACTCTTTCAACTCAGTAACTTCTAATCCAGCTCCCTGGGAGGGCAGCAGAAGATGGCCCAAGTACTTGGGCCCCTGCCTCTCACGTGGGAGATCTGGACAGAGTTCCTGGCTTCTGGCTTCAGCCTGGCCCAGTCCCAGCTGTTGCAGCCATTTTGGGGAATGAACCAGCAGATGGAAGACCTCTCTATCTCCCTCTCGTTCTTTAATTCTGCCTTTCAAATAAATAAATAAAATTATGTTAATAAAATTTTAAAAGAGAAAAACCATAACAAATATTAGAAATGCTCCTATGCAACAAAGTTGCAGTGGCCAAAGAAAAACAGTGACTAAGAAAAGGCCACAAGACTGTGATAGGGTGATTTCATCCTAGTAAAATGAAAAACTCGAAGTGAGTCCATTAAAGTAGGAGCAAGCCTAGAAGTATGCAAAATATAGGAAGAACAGTAATCATACTGAGCTAAGCCTCAGAAAGGCAGAGTGGTTAGAGAGCGTTAGGGCTCAAACTTTTTGCATATATGAAGAAAGCCTCACTCACTTCTAATTTTAAATCCCCACACTCCATTCTCACCCAGTCCCAGGGAAGACCTGGACTAAAGCAGAGGTACAGGAAATGCCTGCCATCAAGTTCTTCCCTTGTGGCTGTGGCCTGGCTGGGGCAGGTGTGGGTGGTGCTGGCTGGGGCACTGTAAGCTGCTAAATTAAAAGAGATCCCAGACGCCAGTGCAAGTGTTCCATTGTGCAGTAACATGTCACTGCCACTATGAACAGTGGTGCATCCTACACAAAGCACAGGTCACGGCCTTGCCCCTCCAAGGGATTCTGTTCATAAAACAAAGCATTGTTTCATGTTACTGTAATAACTTTTCTTTGTCCTTGTCTGGAGTATTACAGAGAACCTTTTGAACTTAAAGAGTTGATGAACCAGAGGCCGGCGCTGTGGCGTAGTAGGTAAAGCCACTGCCTGCACCAGTTCATGTCCTGGCGGCTCAACATCCAATCTAGCTCCCTGCTAAAGGCCTGGGAAAGCAGCAGAAGATGCACAAGTGCTTGGGTCCCCACACCCATGTGGTAGACTTGGATGAAGCTCTTGCCTCCTGGCTTAGGCCTGGCCCAGGCTGGCTGTTGCAGCCGTTTGGGGAGTGAACCAGAGGATGGAAGTTTTTTTTCTCTTTTTCTCTCTCATCCAAATAAAGTATATATATATATATATATATGTGTGTGTGTGTGTGTGTGTGTGTGTGTGTATATACATATATAAAAGTATATATATATATATATATATATATATATATATATAAAAGAGTTGATGAATCTAAACTGCTCTAGTCAAGCTCACCGATATCCAATAGTGAATGATCACTCTTCATCTTCCTTGAGCTCTAGTAGGATCTGGCCCTGCTGGCCTCTCCCTCCTTTTAGATCCCACACTCTCCTGGTACCTTCCTGCTTCACTGACTGCTCCTTCTCAGTCTCCTTGGCTGATGGCTCCTGTTCTCCCCAGCCTGTTAGTGTCGGCCTGCCCTGGGGATCAGTCTTTAGATCTGGTGGCAGGCTGAAAAACAGTCCCTCGAGACACCACACCCTGATCCCTGGAAACTGGGAGGGTTACCACTGATAGCCAAAGCTTTGCAAATGCAATTAAAGATCTCAAGATCCTAAAAAGGGGATATTATTCTGAATTACTGGGGAGGTATGTCCCTAAATAAAATGACAACTGTTTGTATATGAGGGAGAAAGAGAGATTTCAAACAGGGAAGAAACTCCAGATGCTCCCCTAGACCCTCCAGAGGAAGTGTGATTCCGTGAAACCCCAACTTAGCCCCATAAGACTTAGTTTGGATTTCTGGCCTTTGGAGCCATAAAAGAATCAATTTCTATGGTTTTAAGTCACTGAGTTTGTGGTATGTTCCTACAGCAGCCATGGGAAACATAATACAATGCTTTTTATCTTATGATGTGTGATTAAGATGTGATTAAATCATTGGATGTTGAAAATATTGCAAGTTGACAGTACATCTAATACACCTAGCCTTCTGAACATCCTAGCTTAGCAACACAGCACAATGAAGTGTGTCAGTGGTTTTCCTTTCGTGACTGTGTACCTGAACAGGAGCTGCAGCTCGCTGTTGCTGCCCATGTCACAGGACAGTGGCATGAGTCTGAGTGCCACTTTTGTACTACTGTAATGTTGTAAAATTGTAAATCTAATCACTGCAAGTTGGGGACCATCTATAGATTCTGGTGCCTAGAAGTGGGCTGGTGCTAACAGCACCTAACAATATGAAATAATATGGTACCTAACAATATGAAAGTGGCTCTGGAATTGACAATGGGCAGAAGATAGATGAACTGTGAGGTGTATGACAGAAAAAGCCTAGATTGATTTAGATTGCTGGTAGGAATGTGGGTGTTAAACGCACTACTGGTGACAGCTCAGAAGGAAGTGAGGCGCATGGTATAGAAATTCTAATTCATCCTGAAAAATATAAATATCTTAGAATCAAGGGACAATATGAAGAGTAAAGATAGTGCTGGTGAGGGTTTAGGAAGAAATGGGGAACATTTTATTTGAAACTGGAGGATTTATTTATTTATTTAAAAGGCAGAGTGACAGAGACAGAGGGAGATCTTCCATCCACTGATTCACTCCCCAAACGCTTGTAACAGCCAAGGCTGGGCAGACCAAGGCAGGAGCCAGGAACTCCATCTAGTCTCCCACAAGGGTAGCAGGGGCCCAAGCACTTGGGCCATCTTCCACTGCCTTCACAGGTGCATTAGCAGGAAGCTGGATCAGAAGCAGAGTAGCTGGAACTCGAATCTTGCACTCCAAGATGGGATGCTGGTGTTGGAAGCAGTTGCTTAACCAGCTGTGCCACACACACCAGTCCCCAGAAGAGAGGTTGTTGAATACAATGGCACAAAGTTGAACTGCTTATGGAAAGGAGAACTTGTTAATGATGACTATATGAATATATGGTGAGGAGATTTCCAATTAATGTTGTGAAAGTAATATTTAGGTTCTTTGTGCTGCTTACAGTAAAATGCAAGAGGAAAGGTAAGACTGAAGGAAGACCTGAGTAAAAATCGAAGCAAAAACAAACTAAAACTTAATGACTTGGGAATTCTCAGCCTATTTATATTTCAAATGATATTCAAATTAGATATACTGTTAGGAGAGTGTGTTCTGGATAGATCAAGGGTGTGGCTGGACAACTTTTGCTACTGCTGAAGAGACTGGCTGTGTGACCTATGGATCTCCTCAACAATCTCAGTCAGCCAGGAATAGAGAAGGGATTATCCAGTGAAGACCTGTGGAAGACTCTCTTATCAAATGGCATTAATTCCTGTGACATTCAGACCCATAAAGTTACTGAGAAAGCTTAGTAGCAGCAATACTTTCAGCTTGGACTGAAGGAAGGCGGTCAGACTCCCAAAAGTCTGTAGGCACACAACAGATCGAAATGACCATGTAGCTACAAATATGTATCATCCATCAAGAAAAAGGAGGAGAGCCTTGGGCCTAGAGGTCAATGACCTGAGGGTTATTCTCCAGCCATGAAATCTAATGAATTTTCACTACTGTATTTTGAAACTGCTTGGGACCAGTGACTCCATTTTCCCTTCCACTCCTGCCTTTTTTGTTAGTAACAGTTATCCTATAGTTGACTACTCATTGTATTTGGGGGTAAGATAACTTCTTGTCTGGTTCCATAGGTCCATAGAAGGGGAGGAATTTTCCCAGGGACAGATCACAACTAGAGAACAGCCCATCTCTGACTCAGATGATATTTGGCACTTGTGAACTGATAGGCTTTGGGGATAAGATAGGATGAATGTGTTTTCCAAGTAGGATGGACATGAACACTTGGGGACCAGAGGACAGACTGTGCTAACCTGTATAACAGTCCCCCAGATGTCCATGTGTTGATCCCTGAAACCTGTAAGTGTTGAAGTATATAGCAAAGGCTTGGAAGACAAGATTAACTTAGTGTCATAAGACAAGATTATCCTGTATTAGCTGAGTGAGCCCTAAATGCAATCACAGTTTCCTTAAAAGAGGGAAACATACTTGCCCCAAGTGGTGGAGTTGGAAGCATACCAGGGGATTCCAATTCAATCCCATCGAGGTGGCATGTACCAATGCCATCTCACTGTTCCAGGTGATCAATTTCAGTTCACAGTTGGTCATGGTGAAGGGACTGGGAGTCAAAGGGAGCACTTAGACAAGTCTAGTACCTGCTAACGCTAACTGATGGAGTAAATAAAGGGGAGAGTGATCCAACATGGGAAGTGAGATACTCAGCAGACTCATAGAATGGCAGATGTCCTAAATAGCACTCTGGCCTCAGAATCAGCCCTAAAGGCATTCGGAGCTGGCTGAAAAGCTCATGAGAGTATTTCAGGCATGGAAAGCCAAGACACTCTGGCAAAAGATCTCTGCGAGTGAGATCCCAGTGGAAAGAACAGGTCATCAAAGAAGGAGGTACCTTTCTCTGAAGGGAGGAGAGAACCTCCACTTTGACTATGACCTTGTCTAAACAAGATAAGAGTCGGAGAACTCAGAGGGCTTCCATAGCCTTGGAAACTCATGACTGGAGCATAGGGAGATTACTGATGCCATAGACAGGAGTGTCAATTGGTAAAGTCAACAACAGGAGTCACTGTGCACTTACTCCTCATGTAGGATCTCTATCCTTAATGTGCTGTACATTGAGATTTAATGCTATAATGAGTACTCAAACAATATATTTCACTTTGTGTTTCTATGGGGGTGCAAACTGTTGAAATCCTTACTTAATGCATACTAAACTGATCCTCTGTAAAAAAAAAAAAAAAAAAAAAGAAATTATCAATTCCCAACTTGACTCTCACTGGGATTAAACATGACAATAGGTCTGCTCTGATTTCATCATCATTTAAAAAAATCATCTATTATTTTTCACTTTATGTTTCTGTGTGGGAGCAAACTGTTGAAATCCATACTTAATGTATACTAAGCTGATCTTCTGTATATTAAGATAATCGAAAATGAATCTTGATGTGAATGGAAGGGGAGAGGGAGTGGGAAAGGGGAGGGTTGTGGGTGGGAGGGACGGTATGGGGGGGAAGCCATTGTAATCCATAAGTCGTACTTTGGAAAATTATATGCATTAAATAAAAGTTTAAAAAAAAAAAAAGAGGGAAACATGGGGAGATTTTACTCAGAAGGCAAAGGTCATGTATATGACAGAATCAGAAAGCAGTGGGTAAAAGGGAAAGGATGATTTCTGTACCAATGACTGTGTAAGCGGAGGAAGGGGCTGGGAACCAAGGATTCCAGGAATGTAGCTCTGGATGCCTAGGAATGAAACCTTCTCTGACAGAGCCCTTGTAGGGGTCTGCCTTACTGGCAGCATGAGCTAGCTCCATACGACTTAGTTTAAGTATATGACTTCTTGAACTTTAAAGTAATACATTTCTATTGTTTTAAGCCTCTAAATTTGTGGTAATTTATTACAGCAGACTCTATTATCTTCTCTACATATACTTGCAGGGGCCCAAGAAATGGGGCCAAATTCTACTACCTTCCCTGGTGAACTAGCAAGAAGCTGGATCAGAAGTGGAGCTGCTAGGTCTCAGACTGGCACTTTGCTATGATATATCAGCATTGCATTGGCAGCTTAACCTGCTGTGCCACAACACTGGCCACTTGGCCTCATGACTTTAAATATCATCTATACTCTGATGACTCCCAAATTCCAAACTGGAACTTTCTCCTGAACTCCCAACTTGTATGTACAACTGTATGCTTACTATACTCTTGGATGCAGAAAATATATCTCACATTTTAATCTCAATTCCTGATCCTTTCCCACCCATCAAATGCCATCTAGTCATCCTGAACTCAGTTATAGGCAACTGCATCCTGGTTGTTTAAACAACAAACCTCGGAGTAGTCCTGAATCTTCTGTTTCTTTCTTTCTTATATTCAAGCATAAAACCTCATTGTCTGTATTTTCAAAATTATCAGGAACATGACAAATTCTTACAGCCTTCAGTGCTATTTGGATGACTGCTTCTACTTCTGCCTCACTAGACTGATTCTCAAACATGACCAGAATAAATTTTTTATTCAGTCAGAGATGAAGTTTTGTCTTGATGGCTACCTATTTCTTTTAGAATAAACACCCAAATCTTCACAATGTTTTCATTAGCCTATCCTGTCTACCCTGCCACTTCCCAACTTCTCTTTGGCAGTTTCTTATGCTCTGCCTCTCATTCATTCAGCTCCTCCAACACATGTGTCATTTTGCTGTTTCCCTAACACACCAAAGAAGCATCAGAGTCTTTGCAATGGCTGCTCCCGCCACTAGGAACGTTCTTCTTGGAGATACAGACACGGCTGACTCCCTGCCTGGTCTTTCACTTCCTTCAAATCTTTACTCAAACAGCTTTCTCAATGAAGACTTTCCAACCAGTCTGTTCAATACTGCGAACCCCTTCCCACTAACATTAACCCCGTTATCTGGCTCTTTTTCTCCCCATAATATTTATCATCTCCTATAATACTATATAACTTACTGATTTTTTTTTAGGAATCGACTGTTCTCTCCTTTGGAATATATGCCCTGTGAAGGTAGAGATTGTTGTCTGGCTTATTTGCTGATATATAATTAGCATCTGGAGCAGTGTCAGACACATACTGACTTTTGTCTACTCTTGACTCTTTGTGGTTCCACATAAAATTTGGAAACAACATGTCAAATCCTATAAAAAATCATTATGGCATTGTTGAATGAATTTTGAATAACGATGAAAGTTCATCACCGCCATCTTCCCCCAAATCCCATAATCACGTAGCTACATATGTTACAAATACAGTAACGCATGGAAGCTTTTCAAATCATAGAATACACAAAATATGAGTCCATCTATATAAAGTTCAAAGTCAGCAAATAAAATATTGTTTAAGGATATACACCTGGTTGATAAAACTGCAAAGAAAGAAATGGGAATAATGACCATGAAATCAAGAATAGTGGATATTTCAGTGGGGAGGGGAAGGGGATATACAGGGAGCTTCTAAGGAACTATTACAATAACTCGGGTGGTAGAGAACTGGGTGGATATGGAATTAGTTTTTTAAAATTGAAATATAATATTTGGTGTACAAGATTTAACAATATAAGTAGACATATAAGAATTATAGGGGTAGGTATTTGTCCTATCCATTAAGATATGGATTAAGACACTTGCATCGCATATCAGAGTGCCATGGTTCAAGTTCCAGTTCTATTCTCAATTCCTGCTTCCTGCCAAATCATACTCTGGGAGGCAGCAGGTGAAGTTTCAAGTAGCTGGGTTCCTGCCATCCACAAGGGAGAACCACACTGAGTTCCTGGCTCCTGGCTTCAGCTGGTCTCAGCCCCAGATGTTGTAACATTTGTGGAGTGAATTAGCAGATGGAAGACTCTTTAAAATAATTAATTAAAAAATTTAAATACAAAATACAATAACTTTAAAATAATAAAAAGGACGTCTATAAAATTACCTAATATCCAGTGAATACACACACACACACACACACAAATATATATAGTTTGGGAAACATATAATAAACTTGATTGGAAGGTTACCCAGAATATAGTCACTGAACACTCTGAAGAAATAAATCTTTATTTACTTAAAAAATTCACTGATTCTTTTAACCTATAATAAGTTAGTCAAACTTCCCAAATATCACAATATGCAGTCTGACCTCAGAATGGAATATGTGAGATTAGGATTGGTCAGGAAAGCTCAAGTGCAGTCATATAAACAGGCTACAAGGAGACAAGGGTGGTTCTGTGGCAATGTCGGGATATACAACACAGTTGTCATCCCAAATCAGATCCATGAAAAACAGCACTGTCACCATCCAGACTCCCATTCAGGATAAGCATGACTATTAGGGGTTACAACTGATTTCCAAAATACAGGAAATAGATATTGGTATTCTAGTGTTTAAGGTACTGAAAAGCCCACTTAAAAATATTTTCAGATTTCAAAAGCAGACAAAGGATGCCTATGACTGAGGGGAGTAGATTGTGTTGGAAACTGGGGATACAAGTTTTAGGGGTGACGATGCAAATACTATACAATTGATTATGGCATTCATTGTGCAACTGTGTATATAATCAACAACCACTGAACTGTACATTTTATTTTATTTTTAAAAAATATTTTTATTTATTTATTTGACAGGTAGAGTTACAGAGAGAGAGAGAGAGAGAAAGGTCTTCCTTCCGTTGCTTCACTCCCCAAATGGCCGCCATGGCTGGAGCTGCGCCGATCCAAAGCCAGGAGCAAGGTGCTTCTCCCTGGTCTTCCATGCGGGTGCAGGGGCCCAAGCACTTGGGCCATTTTCCACTGCTTTCCCAGGCCACAGCAGAGAGCTGGACTGAAAGAGGAGCAGCTGGGACTAGAACCAGTGCCCATATGGGATGCCGGTGCTGCCTACCACACCACAGTGCCAGCCCCCCTGAACTGTACATTTTAAAAGAGTATACATTATATATGACGTGAATTATAATAAAGCTATCATAAAATAGTTGCATCAGATGATGTTTTTATTTAAGAACAAGACATAATTTGGGAAAATTATGGGAAATAAACTTAAAAGAAAGTTCTTAGTGATTTAGGACCAAGAATCACTATCTCAATTTGATAGAAAATAAAATAAGTAAAATTATTCGTACATATATAAAAAAGCATTCAAATAAGTATTTTAACCATATGGCCTTGATCTCTTTTAAGATGCAAAAGAATTAGGAAAGGTCAAGGTAAAAACTAATGATGTATTCTTGCATACCTCATAAACTGAGTCAATGAAAGCTCAGGGAAATTGACCTTAAAAAAATTCTAAAAGTCATCCCAAATTTGCCCAATCAAGTAACAAAGTCTTTTCCTAATCATCTACTTTAGACTTTTCTTTAACTGAAGAGGTTTGTTTAATGATCCAACCTGCTAGAGATTCAGCATATGATGAAAGTGAGCTTTCAGAAACAGAAATAATTACAGGAACAAAATATCTTTTCTTCTATTGGACAAAATTTATTTAGACAGAATTAAAGGCCAATTTCTTAGGCCGTTATATAAGGTTTTTCTAAGCACACTTAAGGTTGCTATACCAGTATAAATTTCATCTTATTTTTAAACCTTTTAAAAATTACTTAAATAATTCATGCTAACAATAATTTCAAATACTTGTAGATATGTATATAGAAAACGTATGTTCATGAAACAACCTGGATTCATAGTATGAAAATAGCAAAGACTATTTTATAAATGGAATTATTTGATCAGCGCCGCGGCTCACTAGGCTAACCCTCTGCCTGCGGCACCAGCACCCCGGGTTCTAGTCCCAGTTGGGGCACCGGATTATGTCCCAGTTGCTCCTCTTCCAGTCCAGCTCTCTGCTGTGTCCCAGGAAGGCAGTGAAGGATGGCCCAGGTGCTTGGGCCCTGCACCTGCATAGGAGACCAGGAGGAAGCGCGCCGGCCATAGCGGCCATTTGTGGGGTGAACCAACGGAAGGAAGACCTTTCTCTCTCTCTCTAACTTTGCCTGTCAAAAAAAATAAATAAATAAATGGAATTATTTTATGAGGTTAGTTCAAAAATTTGTGGAACATGGAAGGTGCAAAAGATTTTTGAAACTCATGTAAAGTTTTTTCATAATATATTTTTTCCATAAACCTTTTGAAGAGCTCTCACATTAAGGAGAATTACTTGGACATACTTTAACTTATGATTGAAAGAATACTAGCTAGTAGTCAAACAGCTTTTTAAGCAACAAGGATATAAAATAAACTGTCCCATAAACCTAAGAGTAGAGTTCATTACAGACTAAAGGATTTTTTTTTTTTTAATTTGACAGGTAGAGTTAGACAGTGAGAGAGAGACAGAGAGAAAGGTCTTCCTTCCGTTGGTTCACCCCCAAAATGGCTGCTATGGCTGGAGCTGTGCCAATCCGAAGCCAGGAGCCAGGTGCTCATCTTCCCCACTCCCCGGTCTCCCATGCGGGTGCAGGTGCCCAAGCACTTGGGCCATCCTCCACTGCCCTCCCAGGCCACAGCAGAGAGCTGGACTGGAAGAGGAGCAACCAGGGCTAGAACCCAGCGTCCATATGGGATGCCAGCTCTGCAGACGGAGGATTAACTAAGTGAGCCACTAGGCGCCGGCCCCTAGACAAAAGGTTTTAAACCTTAAATTGAGCATACATCAAAGTGTATATATATATATATATATAGTCAAGAATAAAACAAATATAGAATGAAAAGTACTATCATAAATAGTCTTTTAACAAGACTGTAAATAAATCTAAAGCTTGTCAATACTGAACTATTCACCTATATATTAAAATTGGTCTGGGGCCGGCACTGTGGTATAGCAGGTAAAGCCATCGCCTGCAGTGCCGCATCCCATATGGGCACCGGTTTGAGTCCTGGCTGCTCCACTTCCGATCCAGCTCTCTGCTGATGTGCCTGGGAAAGCAACAGAAGGCCCCGGCACCCACGTGGGAGACCTGGATGAAGCTCCAGGCCCCTGGCTTCGGATTGGCCCAGCTCTGGCCATTGTGGCCATTTGAGGAGTGTGCCAGCGAATGGAAGACCTCTCTCTCTCTCTCTCTCTCTCTCTCTGCCTCTGCCTCTGCCTCTCTGTAACTCTGCCTTTCAAATAAATGAATAAATATTTTTAAAAATTCTACCAAAAATTTTGTTTTTCTACTCATAGAAGTTACTTCAATAATAAAAATAGGGGCAGGTGTTATAGTGCAGAGGGTTAAGTGCTATTTGTGATCCCATACCCAGTGCCTGGTTCGAGTCTGGGCCACTCTGTGCTTCCAATCCAACTCCTTGCTAAATAACCTGGGAGGTAATAAATGATGGCCTAAGGACCTGGGTTCCTGCAACTCACATGAGTGACCTGGATGGAGTTTCTGGCTCCTGGCTTCCATCTGGCCTAGCTTTGGCTGTTGTGTGCATTTGGGGAACGAACCAGTGGATGAAACCTCTCTCTCTCTCCATCTCTCCCTCTTATTCTGTTGCTTGGTCTTTCAAATAAATAAATGCATTTTTGACAATGATAATAATAATGTACTTGAAAATTAGCAATCTTATATTTTTATAACTCTTCCTAAGAGTTCATTTGAAACACAGTATCTAATGTTTATGGAAATTTATGTAAGTCACTTCTTATTTAATAAAAATAAGTTCTCTACTTTGAAATTTTGTAGAGTTCAAGATCATAGTAATTTGTTAAATAACAACTTAAAATAATTCAAAGAAATGTTTAAGAAAGAAAAGCACTAGCTTCAAAATGAATCCTATCAATATTGGTATCTGGGTTACTCATTTATATATAAATCAAAGCAGAAACTGGCAATCTGAAACAATGATTTTGATACTCATTATTCTAACAAATAGTGAATTTCTATAATAAAGGGATTACTAGGGATACTAGATGCCATTTTCTTATGCTGCTATTAAGAGTTATTTAACAGTCAGATTCAATTTAATGCCTAATCCAGAGACATACCACAAATATGCAAGTCCTATTTTCTTCTATGTCAGAAGGCAGTTAAGCATGTTTTTATTCTCTTTCCAATTTTTTAATCAGTTTTGCAGTTAGAGGACTTTTACTAGGTCAAATAGCCTGATGGTCCCTACCCCCTCACAGAGACTTTGCTTCTTCTTTCTAAAGTCTATAAATAAACCCTAGCTAGTATAAGGCTTATGTATAGCTGCTTTCAATTATATTATAAACTAGTAATGTTCTGAACTATCAATAATTTATATATTTAAATCTAGCTTTTACACAGTGAGAATTAACATTTGAATAGACAAGGAAAGGCCAAACAGACTGAAGGTAAATATAACAAAATTTAAAATTGCTCTTAAGAGTAATTAATTCTTTGTTAAATTTAGAAAAGCAGCTTTCAGTTTGGGTAGGGGACAGGCAGTGTGCTTCAATGTTAAAAACATGATTTGATGGGGTGGCAAACCAGCTCACTGTGCTAGGTATTAAAGCCTAATAGCTAAATAATAAATAAAATAGATAAACATGTAAGACATTGAATAAAATTTCTAGTCTGAAAATCAAAAAGAAATATACATGCATAGTCACGCTTAAGTATTTTAGAATATTTTCCCTTATAAGAAAATTAACTGATGCTGTCCTACGTATAAGAAGCTAAATATATTAAGCACATCAATACGAAACTGAGTAAAAATACAAACTGCTGGCCCACGCCGTGGCTCATTAGGCTAATCCTCTGCCTGCAGCGCTGGCACTCCAGGTTCTAGTCCTGGTCAGGGCACCAGATTCTGTCCCAGTTGCTCCTCTTCCAATCCAGCTCTCTGTTGTGGCCTGGGAAGGCAGTGGAGGATGGCCCAAGTGCTTGGGCCCTGCACCCTCATGGGAGACCAGGAAGAAGCACCTGGCTCCTGGCTTCAGATCAGCGCAGTGCGCCAGCCGCAGCACGTCGGCTGTAGCGGCCATTTGTGGGGTGAACCAATGGAAGGAAGACCTTTCTCTCTGTCTCTCTCTCTAACTCCGCCTGTCAAAAAAAAAAAAAAAAAAAAAAAAAACAACAACAACAACAAAAAAAACCTGCTATGTTTCCTTAAGACTTCTCTTAATATTTCTTTTATAGAATTTGTCATATATTATAATAACAGCAACTTAGAAATTATTCAGGGAAGTATATGGGTACTTAAATACCATCCATTCTCCCTTGGAAACATATTATTAATCTGAACACAGAACATAGAACCTGGAGAGAAAAGCCCAATTTTAAGAGTATTTCCTTTACCTTTAGAAGTTTGTTTTATTATTTAATGTTTGTTTTAAATGTTGAAATAACACAGGTTTTCCCTAAATTACGAAATAAAGATCACTTTAAAGGAATCTTCGTTTAACTTAGAGAATATACATTAAATTATTACCAATAGCTAAACTGATATACATGATTCTATTTTTAATGTTATAGTTATAGAACAGAAACTGGAGCAAAAAAATTCCATATGTATCACATTCAAAAACAGCCTTTAGCTTATAAATTTTTTTAACCTGCAGAGCAATAAAAACATAAAAAGAGATGATGGTATTTGATTGGCCTGAATTTTCCTTAGTCCCTGAGCAATGAATTCTGTTTATTTTCACATCAAACTTTTAAACTTAACTTTTACAGAACTGACACAACAAAATCTAAATACATAAATGATATGGGCAATACCAGCTTAAGAAAATACTTTAGTAGATGGGGCCAGCGCTGTGGCACAGTGGGTTAACACCCTGGCCTGAAGCGCCGGCATTCCATATGGGTGCCAGCATCCCATATGGGCGCTGGTTCTAGTCCCGGCTGCTCCACTTCTGATCCAGCTCTCTGCTATGGCCTGGGAAAGCAGTAGTAGATGGCCCGAATCCTTGGGCCCCTGCACCCACATGGAAGACCTGGAGGAAGCGCGTGGCTCCTGGTTTCGGATCAGCGTGACTCTGGCCATTGCGGCCAATTAGGGAGTGAACCAGCAGATGGAAGTCCTCTCTCTCTCTGCCTCTCCTCTCTGTGAAACTCTTACTTTCAAGTACTTTATTAGTATCACGCATATAGTAAGAGGAAGAGCTATCTTATGATCTTAAATTACTTCCCTTAAAGTAACTTAAAAAAATCAATTTATTCTTGGGAAAAGCAGATAGACAGACAGACAAAGAAGAAAACTTCCAACTGCTAGTTCATCTGCAACAGTTGGGCCATGCTGAAGTCAGGAGCCAGGAACCCAATCCAAATCTCCCTTGTGAGTGGCAGTACTTGAGTCACCATCTCCTGCCTCTCAAGAGTGCGCATTAGCAGGAAGCTGGCGTAAGAAGCCAGAGCTGGGACTCCGACCCAGACACTCTAGTATGAGATCCAAGTGCTACAAGTAGCATCTTCACTGCTGCGCCCAATGCCTATCCTCCATAGAGAAACTTAAAACTCAATCTTAAGTAAATGATTTGTAAGAATTATCAGCCTGGTCGATGAGACTGCATGGCCCTATGTCCCCAGGGCACCAGAATTTCCATAACCTTAGATAGTACGAATTCTGAATGCCAGCCAGACATTGCTATTCAGTCAAAAAGAACTTCAAATAAAATCCAATTTTTCACTTTCTTCTTCTTTTTAAGACTGTCCATTTTCACTATAATCTGACTTATCAGGTGACTGCTGCCTGGTCAATTTATCTATGGGTGTAATAATTATGTGTTCATGGGTTTCTCTCCATCGGTGCTTCTCTAGAGCAGCAACTTGCTGAGATTACCCTGTAGGCAGTGCTTGGTATAGAGCAAGGACACAAAAAAGGTTTACTGGGCAAATGATGCATTAATGCACAAATACGCAAAAATATTTCTGTAGAGGTGGAAACACGAAATCCTCTAAAATGTAATTTTAAGTCATTATTGCTTATTGTTTTAAAAGAATGCTGATGAAGTTTTTGGATGTCGCTGGGTTTACAACAAAGTCACAAATCATACACAAGCACCTGCTAGCTTGAAAAGTCATCAATCAAATGGGGCCAAACTGCTGAGTCACTGTTTACTAGCAGCTGGAGTTCTATTTCTCAAATCTATTTTTCCCAGATCATCCCGACACAAGAGAGTGCAGGTGAATCAGGAGCACAGGAATGCAGCAGTGCTTGAACGAGAGCTTCCCTGTCCAAACCAAGCTGGAGGGCAGTGAGCTATTCCATCATAGACATTGTGGTTCTCTGCAAGAAGGGAAGGCTGCGGTCTCGCTTTCCACTTGGACTGGTGACGAAACAGCAAACCTGCAAATTGGCCCTGGTGCTGCCACCGGAGTAGATTTTGTCTGGAGAAAGCAGTATCACCTATGTCCCTGAAAGTAGGAGAAAATATTTTTTGACCACCTACAAACCTTTTTTTTTTTTTAAAGATTTATTTATTTATTTGAGAGGTAGAGTTACAGACAGTGAGAGGGAGACAGAGAGAAAGGCCTTCCATCCTATAATTCACTCCTCAAATGGCTGTAATTGCTGGAGATGCGTCAATCTGAAGCTAGGAGCTTCTTCCAGGTCTCCCACGTGGGTACAGGGGCGCAACAGCCTGGGCCACCTTCTACTTCTTTCCCAGGCAGGAAAGAAGGAGCTTCCAATCCAGGAGCAGCTGGGACTAGAACTGGCATCCAAATGGGATGCCGGTGCTGCATGTGGAGACTTAACCCACTGCCCTAGACCTTTCTACTTCTTGTCCAGAGATTTCTCAAGTGCGAAGCTTGGCAGAGCAGCCAGCAGGAGGGGACCTAATGGGTCACGGAGATAGTACACCTGGGGAGAATGGTGTACCTCTCACATTTCCCCCACTTACGTGCTCATTCATTCCCTGAGATCATACAAATAGAACGTCACTGATTCTCATGCCCCATGTGAAGGAACAACACAGATCAGGGAAGAAGCAAGAGCTGCCGGTGGAATGCATCAATGGCCCACCTACAGAGGGGACAGGGGTTTAAGCGGAAGGAACAGAAAGGAGATATAACTGAGCATTTCTAAAGGAGGGTTTGGTGCTAAGCAGAGCCAAGAAAATCACACACAGCATTCACGTGAAAAGAACCACACAGTTAGAGACACACTGCGGCAGTTAGAACCAGACCTCCGATCTTCAGAGAGCCAGGTTCAGATGATGGCCGCTGCCTTTCCTGTCCTTCTCCCTTCTGCCCCCTCCTCGAGAGCTAGAGCCAGGAGTTTTGAGACCACTCCAACTGTCCTGAACCACTTAGGTGGCCTGCCATGAGATGTAGGGTGGGAAAGAATCAATTGAGATTTAAATAAAATTTGAGATTAAAATTTAACTAGTCAGACTTTCACTAACCCAAAAACGACCCAAAGAAGTTGTAGTACTTGTCCACAGGCATAGATTGGAGGTAGAAAAGAGAGATTCGGAAGAGCATGTTTCAAAGCAGATTTGTAAGAAAAGCCATTTCAGGTATATATCTAATGAGTTTGAACTGTTTAAAAAAAAGCTTACACACTATTTACATTCCTTTGGTACCATAATAGATCCTTAAAGGATTGTTAACTAAAACTAGATAGCTGAAACTATCCTTTTCTTTTTTTTTTTTTTTTAATTTATTTGACAGGTAGAATTACAGACAATGAGAGAGAGAGACAGAGAGAAAGGTCTTCACTCTGTTGGTTCACTCCCCAAATGACTGCTATGGCCGGCGCTGTGCCAATTCAAAGCCAGGAGCCAGGTGCTTCCTCCTGGTCTCCCATGTGGGTGCAGGGGCCCAAGCACTTGGGCCATCCTCCACTGCCTTCCCGGGCCACAGCAGAGAGCTGGACTGCAAGAGGAGCAACCGGGACTAGAACCCAGCATCCATATGGGATGCCGGTGCCACAGGTGGAGGATTAACCAAGTGAGCCACAGTGTTGGCCACTGAAACTATTCTTTAAGGTCAAGCATTCCTCACCAAAACAACAGAACAAATACAGCAAAACATTATCCATGATAAAGTCTTACGCTAATATGAAGTACTTCCAAAAAAGCTCATGGAAAAATGGAATTATAAATTTATTTTTGTATAAAAATTTTGAAACCAATGTATATTTTTGGCATAATATGCATTTTCCAAGAATTTTCTGAAGACCCCTTCATATATATCCATGGCTATATAAAGCCAGCCTCCTTCACTCATTGCTTCTGTTCTACCCACCTTAAATATAGGATTTCATAGAAACTCAGTTTTGTTAACTATCTCTCCTTACTTCCAGGCTCTCTCTGATTGACTGTATATAGAAAGGCACCTCAAAAAGTTTGTGAGAAAATGAAATCAGAAGATACACTAAGTTTATTTTCATGAAAAATATTTTTGAAATCTATGTATAATTTTTTAAAAATATTTTTTGAAAAGCAGAGAGAGAGACAAAGACAGAGATCACCCACGTTGGCTTACTCTGAAAATATCTGCCAACAGCTGGGGATGGGCCATGTTGAAGCCACAAGTCTGGAACCCAATCTGGGTCTCCCATATCTGTGGCAGGGATCCAAACACTTGTGTGAACACGTGCTGTCTTCTAGGTTCTGCATTAACAGGCAGCTAGAATCAGAAGTAGAGCTGGGATTCAAACCCAGGTGCTCTGACATGGATGTGGGTATCCTAAGCAGCATCTTAACCACTATGCCAAACATTCATCCCATGCATAATTTTTTCAGAATATCCATTTCCATGAACTTTTCAAAAACCCTGTGTATGCACAGATTTCAAATTTTTTGGTATCAAAATAAACCTTCTTTCAAGATGTATTTATTTATTTGAAAGAAGAGTGACCAAGAGAAGAGAGACAGGCAAACAGGCAGACAGACAGACAGACAAATCTTTTATCCACTGAGTCACTCCCAAATGGCTGCAACAGCAAGCGAGACTGAAGCCGGGAGCCAGAAACTCTATCTTGATCTACCTACCACATGGTTGGTAGGGATTCAAGCACTCGAGCCATCTTCTACTGCCTTCCTGTGTGTATTATCAGGAAGCTGGACTGGAAGCAAAGTAGCTAGGCTTCAATCTGGCACTCCAACATAGGATGCTAGTGTTTCATTTGGTGGCTTAGTCTGCTGAGCCAAATGCAGGCTCCTAAACTTCTCTTTGAATTCCATTTTTTTTTTTCAGTGAACATTTAGAAGTGCCCTCATATCATTTCTAGGTCAGATATTCCAAAATGTATTTTTCCATCCTATATTTTCAACTACCTACTAGATTTATATATACTCCAGACATTGCAAACTTAATACACCCACAACAGAACTCATTAGGTCACTCTTCTTACTCAACCTCTAAAATCTGTTCTTATCTCTTGGTCTATTCTTTATTTCAAATGATGGCAACACCACAGATCTAATTCTCTAAATCAGAAACCTTCTTTATTCTAATCCCTTACACATAACTGGTTGCCAGATCCAGATGATTCTAAATGACTTTTTTCTTCTCTATTTTTTCTTTTTTCTTTTTTTTTTAACTTTTATTTAGTGAATATAAATTTCCAAAGTACAGCTTATGGATTACAATGGCTTCCCCCCATAACGTCCCTCCCACCCGCAACCCTTCCCTTTTCCACTCCCTCTCCCCTTCCATTCACATCAAGATTCATTTTCGATTCTCTTTATATACAGAAGATCAGTTTAGCATATATTAAGTAAAGATTTCAACAGTTTGCTCCCACACAGAAACATAAAGTGAAAAATACTGTTTGAGTACTAGTTATAGCATTAAATCTCAATGTACAGCACACTAAGGACAGAGATCCTACATGAGGAGTAAGTGCACAGTGACTCCTGTTGTTGACTTAACAAATTGACACTCTTGTTTATAGCATCAGTAATCACCCTAGGCTCTTGTCATGAGCTGCCAAGGCTATGGAAGCCCCCTGATCTAGTTCCCCTAAGTCTCCAGGGTCTCCAATTCCTATACTTCATTTTGACACTTTAAAAAAAAAACCAAAAAAGTATCCCCTTTACAAAAATTCTACATTAGCTATCCACTTCCCATAGGAGTCAGAGCTAACTGCATGCAGGAGGCTTTAGCTTGGCTGAAAAGCCCTTACAACCTAAGTCACTCCTGCATCACATTCAGTATTACTCTGTTCTGTAGACACTGCTGCCTTTAGTATATGTTCTCTGGTATAAAAGCCTTCTGTGCACTAAGCCAATGCCCTCTGGATCCTGCACTTCTGCCTGCTCCAAATCTGAATCCCTGCCTTATTCTAATGGTTTTTAGTTTTGCTGCTACCAATAGTTCAGGTTCATTGTCAAAATTTACTCATCTACTCTCTTTATTGATTAATGACTTTATATTGTGGCTCAAACTAACCTCTTCACTATAGGCTTAGTAACAGTGTAATTTTAAGTAGTACAGGGTAAACTTTAAAGTCAGATTTCCTGGGTTCAAATTTTGGCTCTACTATCTACAAGTGATTCTGACCACTGAATTTATTAATTTCTCTGTGCATTCATTTTTTCCATTATAAAAAAGGGATAACAGGACTTCATGCACAGGATTTTCTGCACTGTATTTTGAAAGTTCTCAGCACATATAAAGATCTCAACATTAACAAGCTATTGTATTAGTAAAATAATAGCTTATTACTCAATGCAAAATGATAGGACAGACTTTGAGCCATAAAATCATACAGGCAGACAAATGTCACACACAACTTTGAACTAATCAGTTAGAAAACAATCACAGATGCAGAAGTTTCAAACCAAAAGCAGCTTCCCATCATGAGTTACAACGAAATGTTATATAGCAACCCAAAGTCACGGATGCCTGATAGTCTGAATATGGAGTCCAGAGACAAGATGGAAATTCTTACAGGTGAGGGTAACTAATGTCAAATGCAGAAAGATGGAGCCAGCATTGTGGTGTAGCCAGTGAAGCCACCGCCTGCAGTACTGGCATCCTTGGGCCCCTGCACACGTGTGGGAGCTCCTGGCTCCTGGCTTTGTATTGATGCAGCTCCGGCCATTGTGGCCAACTGGGGAGTGAATCAGAGGGCAGAAGACCTCTCTGTGCCTCTCTTTCCCTCTCTGTGTATCTCTGTGTAACTCTGACTTTCAAATAAATAAAATCTTAAAAAAATGTAGAAAGGTGCTCACAGATGGACTAAGTTTTGGAAAATTCTTTACAAAATGGCAACAAAGTGAATTTATAGCATATCCAAAGAGATGCTGTTAAATGGTGACTACTATACAGGATGTACAATAACAATAATTTTGCTAACTCTGTTAACAATATTTTCTTGGAATATTATACCCATAATTCTCTATAAAGAAAAGTAGAAAACTGGAATGTGTTTACAAACATTAGGTGCAATTCACTGACTTCTACAAACCGAGTAGGAACCTGTCATGTGTGTTCCATGGATATGCTAGGGGAAAGTCTTTCAGTGTTCAAAGTGAGGACAAGAATGATGAAAAGTTTTATACCAAAAGTAAGGAGATTGCAGGAATTTTGTGCCATCACTAAAGTACTAATGATTTAATAAATTTCTTTTCAACAAAGAACATCATCCCTAAAATGACTACTTTAGATCCTTCCTCCATTAACACAGATGATCTACAACTGACTCTTAATTCAGTTACCCCAAGAATGGCTAGTTACTAGCTTTCTTATATTTATATGCTTGTAGCCTTAACTTTTATGAAACTTCATTTGCAATCCAGCATTAAGACAAAGAGATAATAACTGAAGAGAAGGCCCATGGAATCATAACTCATCCTTCAGCCCAGGCTATTGAGCCACCTTAATAATTAACAATAGTGTAATAATGCATGTTGTTCCAATTTTAGTGTATGTACTGCTGAAGCGAGCACAATAGTATACTGAATTTTGAATTTCAACATGTACCACTTTACTATGAAAAAATAAAGTGTCTTTGTTGGGGCTGGACTTGTAGCACAGTGGGTTAAGTCACCATTTCTGCGGCCAGCATTCCATTCCGGAGTTGGGGTTGAGTCCTAGCAGTGTCATTTTCAATCTAGTTCCCTGTTAATGTACCTGGAAAGGCAGTGGAAGATGGCTCAACCATGTGGGCTCCTGTAGGACACCATGTAGGAGACTTGGATGGAGTTCCAGGCTCCTGGCTTTTGCGTGGCCCAGCTCACCCTGTTGCAGCTATTTGGGGAGTGAACCAGCAGACAGACAATCTTTCTCTTTCTCTCTTTCACTCTCCCTTCCTCCCCACAGTTTTCCTTCTCTGTCTGTCACTCTACCTTTCAAATAATAAATAAATAAATCTTTAACATTTTTTCTTTGCTAAGAACCATAAAATATATCTTTACAATAATTCAATTAAATTAAGACCTTTTCCCAAAGTATTTTTATCTGCTATAATATATCACATTAGTTTGATATCTTCTTTCACTTTTCTCCTTAAGTTCTATGTGTAACTTTGGGAGGAAGATGTTTCTACTATTGATGAACATAATCACAAAATAAGACTATTTTGGTTTTAGATCAAGGTGACTAAGTTTTGGATTACAGGGAAAAAAGCTGTTATTTTTTGGGAAAGTCTTGCAACACGAAGAATCCAACCTAATGCGTGAGAGGTACTACAGAAATAATGTCAGGAGAAAAGGGTGTGAGCGTCAGGACAACCACGTCAACAATTCTAATTAGGCTCTGAAAGAACGACTTACTTCCAGCTGTGAAAGAAACACATCAGGAAGTCAGATAGATTCGGTGATGGAAAGGTTGCTGATACTACTACATCTGTTCTGAAATCCTGAATTGCATATCAAAGTTCATTTATGACAGATAAAGTAAAAACTATTTTATCATCAAAATACAAACTGATATATGCATTGCTAGTTAATCAATTCTAACAACCTATTTGAGATCTAATGGTTTATTTATTTCAAGAGGTAAGCTCTGTGGGTCATTAGTCTTAAATTAAAACATGATAAATTAGATTGCCCATGTTTTGATCCTAAATTCCACTATTGGTTAACATCTCATTTGATATAATCAGTCCAGCAGTCCCTAGTGCTTACTGACTAAACATCCAAAATGAAGTTAGAAACAGAAAGCCCATCGAGTCAAAATAACTTTTTCAGACATCAACATTAGCCATAACATATGCTCCGAGTATAGTATCTTTGTTTTAAAATGCAAAGTTGCCAATTTTTCAACACAGTCTTCTAAATAAATGACATTTTAAAAAGAACAATTTACTATGAAAAAAGTTTGTGCTTTTTAGAACTCCTTTTGGTAAGCCATTTTTCTTTTTGCCATGTGCTTTAAACATCTTAATAAATTCCAACACAGTGACAAGAAACCACATACTGCACCTGTGCTTTCTATCATAATTAATCCAATAAGTACAAGACTGCTTACTTTAATTTGTAAAGGAAATGATGATATAATGAGTTTTAACTTAAGGTATTAATTACCTAAAAAAGCAGAATTAGCTTAATGTTTCTGTAAACTTTGCCTAGATACAACAACTAAATAAAAGTTTCAGGAATAGGGGAGCCTTAAACAGCATGTTTAGGAATAAGAAAACAAAATATTTATTCTCCTCAGGTGTCCAAAAGCATTAATGGATTATACTAAAAAAAAAAAAAGAAGCAGTGTCAGAAACACTAAAATTTTTGTTGACTTTAACTACTACAGAATCAATTAAATCCAGTTTAGTTGCTTAGTGACTAATTATTAATATTATTTTCTACTTGTACATAAACAATCATTTTTCAGAAAGGCCACTTTCTTTTCAAAATAAAGGCTACAACTGTCTTAAAATGCCTCAGAGTGATGGTCAAAACCTCACAAAAATTCTACATGGACCTAGACAATCACATGACACAACTGCACACACGCCACACCATCTGTTGGATATGACTGCCAGCACAGATTTCGTGAGCTGGCAAAGGACTGAAATAGTCAAGAATTCTCTAAGTGTTTCAGAGTGCAGGCTTCTCATTAATTTTAATTTCCTGTTGGCTCTACGAGGAATGAGTGAGTCGTGAAAGCACAATGTGCCACATACACTCCAGTTCATGCCACATGTACACCTGTAATCATAAACTCTTATCCAGGGCTGTCCACTGGAACAGTTGGGATTTTATGTGTTTATTTCTTCTTTACCCTAAAGGAAATAAATCTGAACTATCTATAGTTATCTTTTCATACTTTAATACTCTTGCAAACATCTGGAAATACTTGAGAATAATCATTTAATTAATGCGAAGCTAATCGATGACAATGTGCTTAAATACTTCACTCAACTGCACTGTTTTCCTCAGTCCACAGAAGGAGGGACTCAGGAGAACAAGTGGTTCTTTGAGTATGGAGTACACTACAGGGGAAACTTGCAGCCAATTCCTCTTCCAGCAGCAAAAACATCATCTGTGCTGGGACAGATAAAGCAGATGATCACATACGGCCACACTGGTAAAAGCTGGTAGGCGCTGCTGGCTAACATTTTGACCTTCAGGCCTGCTGTAGGGCCTCTGTTGCTGAGGGCTTTCTGAAGGGCTGGCCTGGCTGCTACATTTCCGTGGGCTCTTGCAGCCCGTGCTGCGTCCAGTGTTTTACTACTACCCGCTCACGACTGCTGGCTGTGTAGAGGGGTTTTTTCCAGAACAAATGCAGCAGATGTGGCGGTGCCTGTGGCAGCACAGTGGTACTTTCCCTGGGTTGTGACACCGACTTCTTTGCTCTGTATTGTTTCCCTATAGCCATGCTCGCTTGCCAAACCAACAATCCGAGGCAGTTCTATAGAAAACCTGGGTAAACTCAGACACGTTTATGTGTTGGGGAGAGGATTTTTTTTGTCTCTGCCACAATTATGGAGGATGTTTCTCTAGTACTGCCCTAGAGAATTCCCATGTCCCTTATCTCAAAAGAATACCACAAAGCAAATAAATATTTAAGAATCAGAGTAATCAAGAAATTTTAATTTATAATTCAGTTTGGGTCAAAAACCAAGAATGGTTGATTTACCTAATTCCTCTTATACCAGTAATTATGTCAATTCAATTTCTTTTTTTAAAATTTGGAACCAATATAGTTGGTTAACAGATGGCTTTTAGATTTTTGTCCTTATTCCAAAATCTTTATGTTACCCAAAATATAACTTTTAAAAATATGACACTGTAATTTCTGCAAAACATGATCTACACGCTCTCTATTTAACACTAAACAATCTGGATGCTAAGGCTGTTTGGAAATAATTTTAACAAAAACTGAAACATTAGACTAGTGTTATAATAAACAGATTTGCCTTTTACATTTGTTTTAGAAATCTTCATAAGCACATCTTAAGCAATATTTCTTTTAGTAGAGTTCAATTAGTCCAAATAGATTTTATCTCTTCTCTTTGTATTATAAGCCCCAAATTGGTGACATCTTAAATTCTCTTACTACCTCATTACATCTAGGAACATAAAATGAAATAATTTATAGTAAACTCAAAAGACAAATACTAAAGATTTAAAAGAAAATACATAAATTACATTGCATATAGGCTTTAAGGTAAAGAATGCTTCCTACTCCACACATCTGTTTAGCAGGTGCCTCTCTTATTTTGTCCTTTAAGAATCTGCTCTGGGGGTGGGTATTTGGTACAGTGATGAAGAGATTACTTGGGATGTCAGCTTCCCATATCAGAGTGCCTGGGTTCAAGTCTGGGCTCTGCTTCCAATTCTAGATTCCTGCTAGTAGTGTGCATCCTGGAAGGCAGTGCTGACAGCTAAAATATTTGTCGCTCCCCGTCTTCATGGAGGAACGACACACGACCCTGCGTTGTTCTTCTGTCTGCTCGGCCCTCCCCGGGTTTGCTGCTGGTTCTTCCCGGGTTGGCTACCGACCCTTCCACCTCCGTGGAAGGGCGGTTCCCCCTGCCACATTCCCCACTTCCGCGGGGGAGCGGCACACCGCCGGCCGGCTCTCTTGGGGGCTGCTCAGATGTTATTCGGATAGATGTTCCCCTTAGATGTTCCTGGTGCATGTGTCTCTCTCCTCCTTTATAGTCTTCTTCTGCCAATCCCAACTCTGCTACCCACACGCCGAGTACGCTGCTCTCCTGCAATCAGGAGCAGGATCAGCTCCTGCAGCTCAGTCAATCAAATTGGCGAGAGGCAGCTGCGTAGAAGTTGTTACTCCCTTCTCAGCGCCATATTGTGGGAGAGCAGATGCATAGAATAAGTCTTAATTCCAGTAACAGTCTAGTCCGAGTTGCTCCCCACAATATTGGTTCCTGCTACCCATATGGGAAACCCAGCTTGGGTTTTGGGCCCTGGCTTGGACCTGGTCCAGACAGGGCTATTGTGGGCATTTAGGGAGTAAACCAGCAGATGGAAGATCTGTCTCTATTTCTGTCTCTCTGAATCTTTGCTTTATAAATAAATAAATAAGAGCAAGCTTGCTCTGAGGGATGAACATTTGGCAGAAGAACAAGCCTTCTATGTTCTGAAAATACAATCAAAACAAGTTCAGGTTGTTTTAAGCAATTTCCATTAGGAAAATTCCATAGAATCAAAATCTAGTTCTCTTTTGGAAGTTAACCTTAAGACACTTGTATCATAAAAAGGGAAGACATACACACAAACACATACATACAAGAAGGAAAGAAGTGGGGCCAGTGCTGTGGCGCAGGGGGTTAGGCTGCTGCTTGTAACACCAGCATTTCATATAAGCACCTTTTTAAGTCCCGGTTGCTCTAATTCCAATCAAATTTTCTGCTACTGCACCTGGGAAAGCAGGGGATGATGGCCCAAGTCGTTGGGTCCCTGCCACACACATGGGAGATCCAGGTGGAGTTCCTGGTTCCTGACTTCTGCCTGGCCCAGCCCCGGCTGTTGCAGCCATTTGGGGAGTGAACTAGCAGATGGAGGATTCTCTCTCACTCTCACTCTCACGCTGGGTTTCAAATAAATAAGATATATCTTATCTAAAAAAAAAAAAAAACCAAAAACAAACAAACAAACAAACAAAAAACCCAAGAGGAAGGAAAGAATAAAACCAGATTTCCCTCATCATTAACAGCCATTGTCTTTAGTGGAAATCTATTCTGGTTGTTAGTCTATCTTCTTGCTTTGTGAGCGAAGCACTCTATCAAATCACACCCTTTCTATCAAATCACTGTGCTCTCACAATACTTTTCTTTACCATCTTCTGGCATACATCTTCCCTTGTCTTTTGCTATGCTCCTACTCTCAGCAATTCTTGATTCATTTCCTGGCAATCCCTTCTTTATGCATCTCTTACTCCTCCCCTCCCCCTTCCTCCTTTACATTCCCCTCAGGAGCCTTTACAAAGTTTTCCTCTTCCTCTGGGTGACAAAGTCCAAGGCCTCCCATTGACAGGGGCAATCAATGTCCAGGAAGGAAGAAAGTTTCAGCTCCCTCCTCTCTGCTTTCTGAGAGCTTACTGTCCTATAGCAGTCAGAGAAGAAAGAAGTCTGCAAAAAACTGGATCCAGTCACAGGAACTCTTAAAGTCTCTTTTCTACTGTGACAGCATTTGTCTTTATTTTATTACTTTCATCCTTTATCATTTAGTTCATCACTGTAATCAAACAGTACTCTTCAATGTAGTAAATCAGCTATTTCTATTTGAAATAATCTTTTTTAGTATCTCCTACATCTATTCCTGTTTTTTGTTTTTCTTCTTTTCCATTTTATTACTCCACTATTTCAGGCCCCAGACTTAAAGATACTTCATCATGTCATTCTTCAACTTAAAAAAGTTTTCAGTGGCTTCCTACTGTTTAGGAAATACAAATTCAGACTTGGCAATTTTGTAAGGCTTCCCTCATCTGACCTGCACCTACCTTCCCACTTTATCTCCTATGATGTTCCAAATGAACTTCAGAGACCTGGAAGTCACTACTTGACTGACACCCAATATAGCTTGTGCTTTTCTACCTCTAAGCTTTTATTACACACATTATTTTTGAAGTGCCTGCCTCCTCTCCTTCTGCTATCCATCTTACAAAGCTTAGACAAAGTCTCCTTCCACATTATAATTTCATAAACTACATGAGCCTTCACTAAGTCCCCCTCTTATCCACAGCCACTTGACAATGTCTGAATTATTGCTCGGGATTATAACTTAACCAACCATTAATTTACCTTGTCTTCTTAACTTAATAAATCAGTATAAATATAATTTTAACCATAGTGTTCAGCACAGCCCAAAGCAAAAAGTTTTGAACATTGCTTAATCTAGCTTAGCGTTTCCTAATAAATCTTGAAATTTCCAAGTAAAGGAAACTCTAAAACACTTGATGAACTGAAAATGTTACAAAAAGTTAACTTATATGAGCTAGCCACCAGAGAAACCAATTCATAAGCTAGAATAAGCCTAACAGAGACTATGGAAGGCTATGTGTCAAGACAACTGTGTATGTGGAAATTTTAAAAGATCACAAGTGTTCTCCAGTTTCTTAAGTTCAATATTTCAATTTCTGTTAAATTTTAATTATCACAATTTCTAGTAGATTATTTGCAAATATAACAATTTTTCCCCACCCCACAGGTCCCTTTCCAATGTAGCTGCTGTTTGTCCTCTCAGGAGGTGACATCTACTTCCATATCTCTGAAACTCAGACTGGCCTTCCGATATATTTTGACTAATTTCCCCCCACCTCTTATGTATTTATTATTTTCTTGTAGTAAAATATACACAATACTGTGTGCTCTTTTGCTTTTTGAGAACAGTGATCCTAATGAGTATAAAATAGGATCTCATTGTGACTTTGATTTGCACTTCTCTAATGATTAGTGATACTGGACATCTTTTCATGGGCTCATTAGCCACTTGTTTATCTTCTTCAGAGTAATAGCTATTTAAGTCCTTTGACAAAATGGAATGTTTGTTTTCTTTGTTGTTATTGAATTGTAGGAGTTCAATATATATTCTGGATATTAAGATTTAAGATTTACAAATATTTTGTCCCATTCCATATTTTGTCTTTCACTCGGTTGGTACTGTCCTTCGATGCATAAAAGCTTTTAATTTTTTTTAAAAGCTTATTTATTTGTGAGAGGGCACCACCCACTGGGTTGCTCTCTAAATGTTCACAAGGGCACCTAGTTGGGGCCAAAGTCAAGAACTGGGAATTCAATCCAGGTCCCCCGTGTGTGTGGTAGGAACCCAGTCATTTGAGCCATCACCACTACCTCCTAGAGACTGCATTACAGGAAGCTGCAGTCTGAAGTGGAACTTTTTTGTATCAAACCTAGGCAGTCTGATATGGGAAACAAGCAACGTAAGCCCTAGGTGCCCCAAAGCTGATATAGTGCAATATATCTATTTTCTTCACCTATGCTTTTGGTGTCACATCTAAGAAATCAATGCTAAATCCAATACCAATGAAGCTTCTCCCCTATGTTTTTGCTAAGAATTTTAGTTGTAATGTTTAGATCTTTGATGTGTTTTGAGTTAATTTTTGTAAATGATATGAAGTAAAGGGCTGACTTCATTTTTCTACATGTGGATATCCAGCTTTCCCAGCACCACTTTTTTGAAAGGAGTGTCCTTTATCTCTGAATAATAGTCTCAGCATGCTTGTCAAAAATCACTTGATCGGCCGGTGCCGCGGCTCACTAGGCTAATCCTCTACCTGTGGCGCTGGCACCCCGGGTTCTAGCCCCGGTTGGGATGCCGGATTCTGTCCTGGTTGCTCTTCTCCCAGTCCAGCTCTCTGCTGTGGCCTGGCGAAGGCAGTGGAGGATGGCCCAAGGGCTTGGGCCCTGCACCCACTTGGGAGACTAGGAGGAAGCACCTGACTCCTGGCTTTGGATCAGTGCATCGTGCCGGTCATGGCGCAATTTGGGGGGTGAACCAACGGAAGGAAGACCTTTCTCTCTGTCTCTCTCTCACTGTCTAACTCTGCCTGTCAAAAAAATAAAAATAAATAATAAAAAATTTTTTTACAAAATCATTTGATCATGGAGAAGAGGGTTTATTTCTAGGCTATCTTTTGTATTTCATTGGTCAATAACTGTGTCTTTATGCCAGTACCACCACGCCTTTTTGATTATAGTTCCTTTGTAGCACATTTTGGAATCAGGAAAGATGAGACTTCCATTTTTGTTTTGCTTTTTCAAGATGGTTTTGACCATTTAGGATCCCCTGAGATTCCATGTGAATTTTAATTTTTTTTGTATATCTTTACAAAAAATTTATTAGGCTCTTATATATCATGTTGGGCAGTATTAACATCTTAACAATATCAAGTCTTCCAATCCATGAAAAAAAACTATCATTTTATGTACTGATATCTTCTTTACTTTCTTTAACATTTTGCAGTTTTCAGTGTATGAGTCTTTCACTTCTTTGCTTAAGATTATTCCTATGAATTTCATTCTTTCTGATGCTGTTGTACATAGTCAATGTGTGCCTTCTAAGCTAAGATCAAGAGGTCTTGCAACTTTCATTTCTACTCTCTTGAAAGGCAGCTACTGCCACATGAAAACCCCAGGTTTGCCTAATGGAGTTATATGACCTAGCCAACAGTTAGCACAACTGCTAGATACAGAAGGAGGTAATTTAGAGAGATCACTCTGTCCCAGTCAAGTTGGCAGATGACTGTAGTCACTTGAGAAACCTCAGAAGAACCTCTTCACTGATCTTGTGCAAACTGTTAACCCACAAAATGGTGAGCAAATAAAATAGTTGTTATGCTAAACCCTTATGTTTTGGGGTGGCAGCAAAGACTAAAAGAAACAGAATTAAATCATTTTATTTGTTATTCCTTAACTATGATAATTTATTCATTACTTGTGCTCGCTCATTTCAAACTATTTCCCAAAGGCTATTAGGACTTATTCCAACTGAGACAAAGCAGAGTTCTCTGATGCTAAATACTCTACATTATTCATTGTGTTCATGAATGATTTAAAGCTTGAATGTCAGTATTCTAAATAATTTATAAATTTTAAAGCATAAATAGCTTAAAATGAAATCTTATTAGAACTGGAGAAATCCAGATTGCATTTTTCTAATTTTTTTTTACTTCAACATTTGAAAAAACAGCAAGTAGATATTAAAAATAACATTTTCAAGCTAACCTATGAATTACATTGCTAACAGTTGCTAGCAATTAGTATTAAAGTTTTTAAGAACAGATTTTGATATTAGGTACTTAAAACTTAAAATATTTATAATCTCAAAGCATTTAAAATCATGATATGTAAGCAAAATGGTTTAACATTGCTTCAAAAGAATTAAAGTATACATATACAAAGGTACTTCACAAAGTATGTGGAAAATGGAATTAAAAGATAAGCTTATTTAAGTGCCAAAAACCTTGAGACTCATGCATAGTTTTTTAAATATCATTTTCCACGAACTTTTTGAAGGCCCTGTGGATTGAAATTTTACTTATAAATAACTGTATTTACTGATAAACAGAATTATAAAGCATCCTAATTTTATTTAGAAAAATCTTCTAAAACAGCATGAAAAAGTAATTAGTTAAAACATACTTGCTTGTCTACTCTAATTTTTTTACCAAATGCAACTCATTTTGAGAATTTGCTTCTTTCACATTGTACAAACAGTTGCTTTAGGATAGTTTATCTGAACTATATTTTTCAAAAGAACTAAATAATAAGGAGCAGCAAAGAGCAATAAATGTAACAGGAGATAAGGCATGATTTTATGATTTTAGTTTATAGGCTATCCAGATATAGAATAGGACTATTATTTCTGACAAACCAAGTGGAATTGAAACGTATTTAAGTAGAAACTAATTCAGTTAATCTTCAAAGTTGGAGTAAATTTCTCAAAGTCTATGTCATTACACCTTTTAAATTATTTTGATAACTGAGTTTCAAGACTGTCAGTGTATCTCATACTTGCATCATTGAAAACATCTTTTGAAATAGTTGTCCCTTTAGTTTTAAGGAGCTCTAAATATTTCTCTCAATTTGAACTGATTTATTTACTTACAAGCAATTATTTACATTTTTCTGCAAACACATTTTTTCAAGAAATTACAATTTCACCATACCCCTAACCCACATATCTGGTTATAGAATGAATTTAATATAATCTATAATTTTATTTCCAATCACATTTCATATATGTGTATATATATATAAATTATATTTATCAATGTGATGACAAAATCCAGAAGGAAAAAACATAACTGGGAGAATGGAAGTGTACTTACAAAGTCGAAGTCTCCATCTTGAGGAACTTTCCAGTTATCAGGAAAAACATTTTTGGACATAGGGAAAGGTTCATGCATGTTCTGATTACAGTTTTCATGACTCTTATTCTTGAAGTCCTGCTTATCAAAGTAGTCCATGAATGATGGTCTTTGTACTTGTGGTGAAGTTGCATTTCCTTAGGTAACAAAGAACATAATAATAATAATAATAAGGGTAATAAGCTCTTATGTTTAAAGAAATATGATTTTTATTGAAGCATAATTTTTAATTGAGCCATATAATATATCTGCACTGGTCTGACTCAAAGCTAACATAGTCAATTTCATAAAAAAACAAAGTAAAATAAAATAAGAATGGAAAAAGCCAAAAATATCTAGACCAAATAAAAATTAAAACTAATGACTAGGCAAAGACCCAGAATATTCTTAAAATTACAGACTATTTCAGAATTTTAGAATCTTCATCACAATTTTATGAAAAATCATTTTCAGCTGCATATGAAATCTATCAAAGAAAGTAAATTTTAAAAACCTAATGTTTCTGGTGCTCTGTCTCTTTACATTTAAGCCTGTATTGTCATTGCAATTATAAACTATGGACTGTAGGATATTATAAGGGCTTACCTGAGGGCCCCCCCCCCCCATATCTATTTGACTGCTTCTCAGTCTCCCTAGCTGAGTCCCAGTCACCCTGGACTTCCACGTTTTTGCCTGTCATACTCACATCCACGTCTCCCAGTGCTATTTCTCTGGCTCAGATACGGCTCCTAAATTGTATATCCAACTTTGCAGATTCTTACTATTGGATTACTTTTTTTAAAATTTATTTATTTATTTATTTATTTTATTTGACAGATAGAGTTAGACAGTGAGAGAGAGAGAGACAGAAAGATCTTTCTGTTGATTCATTCCCCAAGTGGCCACTATGTCTGGAGCTGTGTCGATTCAAAGCCAGGAGCCAGGTACTTCCTCCTGGTCTCCCATGCGGGTGCAGGGGCCCGAGCACTTGGGCCATCCTCCACTGCACTCCCAGGCCATGGCAGAGAGCTGGACTGGAAGAGGAGCAACCGGGACTAGAATCCGGCGCCCATGTGTTATGCCGGCGCCACAGGCAGAGGATTAACCAAGTGAGCCACAGTGCCAGCCCCACTATTGGATTACTTAATCTGAGGTGAATTTAAGTTACCAGCTAATTTACCAGTTCAAAAGCTAAATCAAAGATTTTTCCCTTCAAACCTACAGCTCCTTCCACAAATTCTACCTCTACCAAACTCAACAGTATTGGCTCAATCCCCAAAGCAATAAAATCAGAATTAACTCAGACTTCTCCCTTCCCATCATCTGTCAGATCTTTTTAATTCTACTTCTTAATGGACTAGTTTAAATCCAGCCCATTTTCTCTATCCACCACTGCTACTGTCTTGGTTTTGTTTCTAATCATTTCCTACCTATGCCATGGCAGCAGCCTCTAAAATAGTCTCCTGGCTTCCAGGACCCTAGTTTTTATTTTAATTCTCATATTGCCAACTCAGTGACCTTTCTAAATAAAAATCAAACCATGTCATTCTTCTGCTCAGAATCTTTCAGTGGCTCCTCACTTTTTATACTGAATGATTAAAGTGAAAAATAAACACTGAGAATAATGAGACTTTTAATCTGGCTGTTATGGTCTTGATCAGTGGTTTTCAAGTCTCAAGGAACTAAATAAATGTCCCAGAGACCACCACCAAGGAAGGCATTTCCCATACAATTCCAGAGAGAAAGTAAGCTATCTTCTTCTTAAAATATTCCGGTGGGGGAATAGATCTCCCAACAAAGCAGCCTGCAAGCCTGTTGGGTAACTCTAAGTTTCAAACAGTATTTTTGTGTGTGCGTGGAGTTGAAATCTGTCCTTCTATAATTTTTACCCATGTTCCAAATAAATTCTTCTTTCATATCCTTGTTCCACAAACGGCTACAGACAGAGATCATGGCTTCTATCTTGGAAGTCTGTTTCCATGGGCCATGCTTTGCAGACTGAGCAGCCTGTTCACTATTCTAGTTCCTCAGTGTTCCTCTAAATAGACACATAATATTCAAAATAGTGATTTGGTCCGTTGAGAATGCTGGGGTTAGTGCTGTGGCACAGTGGGTTAATCTGCACCTGCAATGCCGGCATTCCGTATGGGCGCCAGTTCATGTTCTGGCTGCTCCATTTCCAATGCAGCTCCCTGCTGATGGCCTGGGAAAGCAGTGGAAGATGGCCCAAGTTCTTGGGACCCTTCACACATGTGGGAGACTTGGAAGAAGTTCCTGGCTCCTGGTTTCAAATCTGCTCAGCTCCAGCCATTCTGGCCATTTGGAGAGTGGGCCAGCGGATGGAAAATCTCTCTCTGTAACACTCTGCCTTTCAAATGAAATACATAAATCTTAAACAAACAAACAAAAAAAAACTACAGTTACTACTGTTTTTAATGTAGCTGAAGTGATGCCTAATTTATGTGATGACTTAGAGAGTCTGATCTTCTCTAACTCAAAAAAAAAAAAAAAAAAAAAAAAAAAAAAAAAAGAGGGGCTGGAACTGTGGCGTAGTAGGTTAACCCTCCGCCTGTGGCCCCAGCATCCCATATGCACTGCGGTTCATGTCCTGGCTGCTCCTCTTCCAATCCACCTCTCTGCTATGGCCTGGGAAAGCAGTGGAAGATGGCCCACGTGCTTGGGCCCCTACATCTGTGTGGGTGACCTGGAAGAAGATCCTGGCTCCTGTCTTTAGATTGACCCAGCTTTGGCCGTTGAGGTCATTTGGGGAGTGAACCAGCGGATGGAAAACCTTAATTTCTGTCTCTCCCTCTGTCTGTAACTCTGCCTCTCAAATAAATAAAATCTTAACAAAAACAAACAGAAAAAGACTAGGGTGGTGGGGCTGGCGCCGTGGCTCACTAGGTTAATCCTCCACCTGTGGTGCCGGCATCCCATATGGGCGCCAGGTTTTCTAGTCCCAGCTGCTCCTCTTCCAGTCCAGCTCTCTGCTGTGGCCTGGGAGAGCAGTGGGAGACCAGGAGGAAGCACCTGGCTCCTGGCTTCGGATTGGCATGGCGCTGGCTATAGCGACCATTTGGTGAGTGAACCAATGGAAGGAAGACCTTTCTCTCTCTCTCACTGTCTATAACTCTACCTGTCAAATAAATAAAATAAAAATTAAAAAAAAAAGACTAAGGTGGGGGAGATAGAGCTGCCAGAGAAACTTCCCTTCTCCTCTTTCATTGCCCCAGCTTTAAGCTCTCTGTGTGCACTATTTGGCAAATCTGGACTTCAGGTAAGTTTGTTCAGGTCAGTAATAGTGATATTTATTTCATTTAAAATATTTTATCTCATTGTCTTAAAACTATATAATTTTCCCTATCAATTTATTTTTATTGACTTCTTACTGCTTTACAAAATTATTTTTGCTTTATAAAATTATAAAATATATATAAAATTTACCATCTTATGTAACCAAAAATAACTAACTAAAAACAAGGTCTTTAAGATATATTGTACATTCTTGCTCATTGCTGTCATTTAGCTGTTATTCACAACAGCTAAAATATGGAAACAATCCAAGTGTCCATCAACAGATCATATATAATCAAAATGTGAACATAAGGAAATTCTGTAATATTCTACAACATGAATAAACTTTGAAGACATTATGCTAAGAGAGATAGGCCAGTGAGAAAGGACAAATACTGTGTAATTCAACTTATGTGAGGGACTCATGGGAAGCAAAATCACGGAGGCAGAAAGCAGAATGTGGCCCAAATGAAGAGACAAAAGTGGACAGCAGGGATAGCAGTGCAACACTATGAACATGCCACTGAAGTGGACATTTAAAGATGCTTAAGATGGAAATTGTTTTCCAATTTTTTATTGTTGCTAAATACAACACAAACTTTAACTATTTTAAAATGTATAACATACAGTAATACAAATTTTGTGCTACAGCTCTTTTCATAAAACAAACTCTGTCCCCATTAAACAACAATTGCCCATTTCCCTGCCTCCCAGCCTATGGCAGCCACCATTTTACTTTCTATTTTTATGAGTCTCACTGTACTAGATGCCTCACGTAAGTAGCATCACTACAGTACTTGCCTTTTTATGACTGGCTTATTTCACTTACCATAATGATGTACCATTTGTCTGAATTTTTTTTTTTTTTTTGACAGGCAGAGTTAGACAGTGACAGAGACAGAAAGAAAGGTCTTCCTTCCATTGGTTTACCCCCAAAATGGTTGCTATGGCCGGCGCACTGTGCCAATCCGAAGCCAGGAGCCAAATGCTTCTTCCTGGTCTCCCATGGCCCAAGCACTTGGGCCATCCTCCACCGCCTTCCCGGGCCACAGCAGAGAGCTGGACTGGAAGAGGAGCAACCGGGACAGAACCGGTGCCCCAACCAGGACTAGAACCCGGAGTGCTGGTGCCGCAGGCAGAGGATCAGCCTAATGAGCCGAGGCACCGGCCAGAATTTTGTTCTTTTTAAAGGCTACATAAAATTGCATTATATTTATTAAATCACATTTTGTTTATTCCTTCATCTGTCAATAGACATTTGCATTGCTTCCATGTTTTGGCTATCATGAATAATGCTATTATTAACGTGGATATACACCTATCTCCTAGAGATAAAGTTGATTTGTGTTTTTAAATTAACTATTCTTTTTAAGTTAGTATTTTCTCTAAACATGCACATCTTTATTTGCAAGTGATAATATGTTTAATACCCACCCAGAAGTCTTTTTCAATTTCTTGGAGGTGTTTTGATGATTGAGCTGAACTTCTGATCATGTGAATCATTATGATATAATGTAAACATATGAAAAATATAACTATTAGTAAAAGTAATGTATTTATAATTTGTTTTTCATCCTATGAATTGTCTTTGAAATATGTTTCCATCTTTAACTTCTGTTAAACTATAAGTTCTCTAATGCAGAAATTCAAAATACTTTGATTAAATAATTTCACAAACAAGATAACCCTATCAATAGTATTTGTGATTGTCTATTCAGATGTTCAATATCTATAAATAAACACAGAAAGGAACTATAAGATGCTGTACAGTTTTTCATAACCATTTAAAAATTAATTTATTTGAGAGGCACACACATACACACACACACAAAAAGAGAGAAAGAGACAGACACAGAGAAATCTCCCATCTGCTGATGCTCCTCCCAAATGTTCACAACAGGCAAAGTTGGACCAGTCAGAAGCTGGGAGCCAGGAACTCAATCCAAATCTCCTACATGGTTTTGGGTCCCAAATACTTGTGCCCTCACCTGCTGCTTCTCAGGGTGTGCATTAGCAGGAAGCTAGAATGAGGAGTGGAGCAAAGAGAACCCAGGCATTCTGATATGGGATGCGGGCATCCCAAGAGACAGCTCAACTGATAATTCCCGGCCTTCATCACTGTTAGTTTTGAACTGGTGATAGTGTATTTGAGAAACTGTGTGACTACTATAATTATTAGAATGATATGTCCCAGTAGAGTTAGAAAGAATCTGACATTCAGGATATGCAAATTTGAGGGTACTTCAAAAGCTCGTGGAAAAATGGAACTGAAAGATAAGTTTAACCAGGTACAAAAACTTGAAATCAAGCACACTTTGTTTGTAATATGCATTCCTATGAACTTTATGAATACCTCTTGCATATATGATTTCAAGTTGGTTTTGTACCAAAATAAGGCCGGCACAGCGGCTCAATAGGCTAATCCTCCACCTGCAGTGCCAGCACCCCGGGTTCTAGTCCCAGTCAGGGCGCCAGATTCTGTCCCGGTTGCTCCTCTTCCAGTCCAGCTCCCTGCTGTGGCCCAGGAAGGCAGTGGAGGATGGCCCAAGTCCTTGGGCCCTGAACCCGCATAGGAGACCAGGAGGAAGCACCTGGCTCCTGGCTTTGGATCAGCGTGATGTGCCAGCCGCAGTGCGCCGGCCAAAGCGGCCACTGGGGGTTGAACCAACGGAAAAACGAAGACCTTTCTCTCTGTCTCTCTCTCTCTCTCACTGTCCACTCTGTACCAAAATAAAACTTATCTTTAAATCCCTTTTTCCACATTTTCAAGTACCCTTGTTCTAGTAGAAATATATAAAAAGACTTTCAGCACAACTGTTTATCTAAAGGCCCTTCCCCCAAATATAGCTGTTCATGTTTTAGATGGATTGAAAATACATGTGACAAGACATCCAGACCCCAAATGGCACCCAATGAAATGCTACTGAGAAATTCCATCAAAATTAGCATAGCAGAAAAAATTAATACTCTGGGTCAATTTACAGAACTTGGAATATTCTCATATTCCACATACAAAGGAACTCTTTAGGAACAGGACAATGGCTAAAACTGCCTTTAGAGTCCTTGTAAGAACAGACCTTACTTACTGGTATGCCAAAAATGAACAAAATAAATGAGAAACAAAGTGTAGCATTTTAATGATGAAAAGAGATGGTAAAAACAAAGATCTGGGGATGGGTGTTGTGGCACACTGCATTGGGTCCCCACAATTCCTTACATGAACAGTGCCAGATGGAGTCCCAGCGACTCTGTGCTTCCAATCCAGTAGGCAGGCAGATGATGACGCAACTACTTGTGTTTCTGCCACCCATTCAGTAGACCTGGATGGAGTTCCTGGCTCTTGGCTTTGGCATGGCCTAGCCTCAGCTGTTGTGGGCATTTGGGAAATGAACCAGTAGTTGGAAGATTTCTCTCTCTCTCTGTACCTTTCTACTTCCCCCACTCCCACTCCCTCTCTCTGTTGGTCTGCCTTTCAAATAAATGATCTTTAAAGAAATAAAGATTTTTGCATGTATAATGTTCACCTTTAACCTTGTTCCTTAAAATCCCAAGGCAAAGAGGGAGTAAAGAAAAGCAAATTGGTTAATCTGACAAGGTTATATTACCAACATCTGGATGGGACACAAACATTCCTTTAACGTTTCAACAGATTTTAAGTACCCTTGATTTGTCTCTGGGCCTCAACATTACAAGATATATTTTTCTATCTTCAGAACTGAAATTTAGTTCCTATAGCAACCTTTTATTCCAAAATAAAGTCTAGAAATTTAACCCCAGTTATTCTCCACTTCTGTCCAATTTAGGAGAGTTTTAAAATGTATTATAAATGTAGCTCAAATTACACAATTTTTCTATAAAATATTTAATAAATCAAATCATAAAAGGGGAAGGAAGATTATCCCTCAAAGAAATCCTTTGCTTAATATTCTTTTTTCTCTCTATTTTTAAGGGCAGAATAATTCTGTAATAGAATTAGATACTAAGTTGTGCTGTAAGTTCTGATTTTTATCAAAAGTATTTAATATGGGTCACACACATAAAGATACTTGAAAACCCTAACATTCAGTATTGTATTAAGTGTAATAACTGTTTATAAAGAAAAGTCAAATACAGAAGCAAGGAAAAACTCTGTGTGTGTGTGTGTTGAGAACTGCTGGCAACATAAGAAACCCATGAAGACCACTATTACCAAATGGTTTGACAAATGGATACAAACATTTCATTGAAGCATATTTCTAGGTGGCATTCTTTATGGCACCAGCAATTCACTGAAGAAAACAGCACTCCCTGCTCAAGCTCCCTGCCCAAAGCCTCCTCCTCTCCTCAGACTAGGCCAGGACCATGCTGCTCTGCTCACCACCTCCTTTCACTCAGCACTGGCTTCACTGCAGAGATGCTCCTTAGTGTCTTCTTCCAGGAACTGTGGAGCTCTTTAACTGAGAACCTTCAGCCACACCCTGGGGCAGTAGTGAAACAGTCCAGATCTTCTGATACCCCGGTGACTTCTAACTCAGACAGGTATAGCTGAGAAAATTCACTCAAACGTTTATGGGAGTGAACGTTTCAAAGCAGCTCTTCAATGTGGACTACAGAGTAAAGCAGCATCTCACTCAGGGAAGGAGAAGGTGAAAATTATCTCTCTTTCACTGGAGAGAATAAAGTGGGGAATACTTTAATCTTTTATAAAAACATTTACAACAAATAGTAAGATGGGCTCAGCAGCCATTTCCTTTAGGAAAGAAAAGGCTGAAGGGTGGTATTCTTTGCAGCAATGTGTCAGAAAAGTAAAAGTTCAATGAGAGAGATGTTGTGTTAGCAGAAATGGGAAAGACAGACTAATCCCCTGGGTTAATCAAAGAAAGGAAATTACAATGAAATTTCATTCCAGGAATCCATTCTTCCATCCCCGATAGTCTCGGAGACCTGCTCCTAACATACTCCTAATCTGTATGAGCCACCACTAGTGTCGTTATGTCTCAAAGTGAAAAAGTTGCCTAGCTACTATCTAGTGTAACTTCTTCCACATTAAGGGTGAGAAAATTCCTCTATTGTGGGTAAGAATGGCTATGTAATACAATTCTGGACAGTGATCCGTAAGTAAGAGCTTCCAGGAAAACACTGTTTTCATCGTATTTGCACCATTCCTTCTTTTTTTTTTTTTTTTTTTTGTTGTTGTTGTTGTTGTTGTTCTCTTGATGGTTTGAGACCTAGCATTTATTCTGCAAGCAGGAGAATGAACATAATATCCTAAACATGGTAGTTTAATTACTACCACATTTCACATACGTTATGCTTTTAAGGGCCTTTTATGGGACTGATCTAAAAACTGTGGTTAAACACCTTTTGGGTTCCACACTCAAAATTTTGGACTTCCTAAGATAAAACTAAACATTGGTACAGAGTGTTAATAAAATTTGGAAAATCAACTTAAAGAAAAGAGGGCAATCTACTCCATGAGATTTTTCTCTGTGGATAACTTTATAACAAGATATCACTAACCAGAATATAATTTTTATTCAAATGTATATGCTTATGCTTCTAAATATTTTCCATTGCTTAAATTAAAACTTAGTAATAATATTTAGAGTGTACCTTTGTTACATACAAAGAAAGGTTAAAACACTTTTTAAAAAATTTTCTAAAGAGGAAATAGGTTAGGTTTGTTTTAACAGTTAACAGGAGGGGCAGCTGTAATTGCTCAGTGATGTTTAACGACACAATATGAAACATATGCCACAGTGTTCATTCGCATCTCCAGGGAGACTCATGTTCACAGAAGTGGGACGGGGATGATGTTTCTGACTTACAATTTACTTAAAAGAAGAAGAAGAAGAAAAGAACTACGAGCCCTTCAACGAGAGAATGAAGCAAGAAGTCATGTGTGTTTGTGGCTGCTGCGGCAAATACTGTTTTAAACACAGAGAGAATAATCACATAAAATAGACATCAATTTCTCCAGTTGCAGCTCAATTCTGACTTTAACTGGTAATTTTTAAAATTTTAATAACAAATTTAATGTTCAAAATTACCTGCTTCTTCAGTATTGGCCCTAATCCATTTAATTCCTTGCTTGTGAGACTAAAAATCCATAAAGAATAAATTAACTACTGCTCATTCTTTTGGCATGCGAAAATTCAAAGAGTAAGGTTATTTTCTGCTTCCTTCATGCATTCCCCAAAATGTTCACAAGGAAACTAAATTGTTAAAACACAAAACCTTAGAAACTATGACAGTCTACCACAATTATTTATTTACTTTCTAAATTTGCACATGTCTTCTAAAAAGGTAAAAAGTCTTTGTGAAAATTTAAAGAAATTGTTAAATACTTAAAATGTAATTTAATTTTTAACTTCTTTGCATAATTAGGACAAAGATATTCATGTGTAGAGAAAATCACAATCAATTTAGTAATTTATATTTAGTATAATATATGTCAACAACAAAAGGATTTATTAATATTGATTCATTTGTCCTTCCAAAAATATTTTAAGATGTGAGTGTTTCATCTGATTAATGATCTTGGAAATTTGTCCTTTAATTTGTTGCCAAAAGTATAGTGACTACATATAAAAACCACAATGTTAATACAGAAGCTACTGACATGAGATATTTCTTAACTTTTAAATCAAAAGAGGATGCACATATTATGGGAAGGTCCAAAGGCTATTCATAAGAGATTAAAATCTTAGAAAAAGAATACCTGACCAAAGGTTAAAGGGACTGATACTATTCAGCCAGGAGAAGTCTAAGTAACATTTATAATAATTATTTTTTAAAGATTTGTTTATTTTGAAGAGTTACAGCGAGAGAACACACACACACACACACACACAGAGAGAGAGAGAGAGAGAGAGAGAGAGAATTAATCTTCCATTCACTGGGTCACTCCCCAGATGGCCACAACACAAGGCTGAGCCAGCCCAAAGCCAGGAGTCAGGAGCTTCAGTTGGTTCTCCCATGTGGATGGCAGGGTCCCAAGCACTTGCTGCTTTCCCAGGCCATTAGAAGGGAGTTAGATCAGAAGTAGAGCAGCCAAAGCTCAAACTGGTGCCCATATGGGATGCCAGTGTCACAGGTGGCAGCTTAATCCACTACGCCACAACTCCAGCCTCTAAGTAACATTTTAATAAGTATCCAAGTATATATGAAAGGTTCTTGTACAGAAAACAGCAACCAGATGTTTTTCATCTCCAATGAGGGCAGAATAGAAGGAAACAAATTGAAGCCCAAGGATTTTAGTTAAATAAAAAGGATTTCCTGTGCAAGAAATGAACACTGTAATGACCGCTGTGTGTTCTATGAAAACCCTTTTTTTCAGGGGCCTTTACAACAAAGAGATTTTCATTTGCACAAGGAAGACTAATATTTATTTGTCTAATGCCCATGGGTGCTTCGTGCTATTGAAACAGATATTCTATAAGCAATGTGTAAGTACCCACAGTCTTGGGCAGGGTTCTACTCCATTAACTACCCTATGGACTGAGGAGGAGCAGGCCATCTTTAGGACCCACAGGGAACTCCACACCACTGCAGCCATACCTCAGCTGGATGCCTAGCACTTCCTCTGAGGGAAATAAAGGATTCCTGATGGCCTAGAAATGCCACAGGACTTGCACCCAGCCGCATGCCCTGAGCAAGATGAACAAGGCCAGCAAAAGAGGGATACAACAGTTTTCATGAAAGAACAGAAGATTGATGGAGAAATGGAAAGTAGTCCCCTTGCATTCTTATTCCCTGGTTAATTATTCCTTGGCACTGAAACTCCATACTCAGTGATGTACTCCTTTAGCTCAAGGTTTCAAAAGTGTGGGGAAAAATGGATTTCATGAACATTAACCATTGTTAACTATTTTATATCCGTGTACCTCATCCTTTCTGAAATGGATTTTTGGAGGAAATAAGAGGGAAAAGATAACCAGAACTGGGAAAGAAGATGTTACTAGCAAATAATGGTATGTGGACAGAGCACACTGTCTCATACCCAAAAATTCTTTCTGGGGACATTAGATGAACTGCCGAGTGGGGATACCTAATGGTCATTCTTCTCTTTTTTGTACCTGTCCTAACCACTTACTGTTTTTTTTTTTTTAGTTAAAGATTTATTTGTTTATTTGGAAGTGAGAGAAAGAGAAAAAGAGGGAGGAAGGGAGAGGGAGAGGGAGAGGGAGGGGGGAGAGAGAGAGGGAGGGGGAAGAGAGAGAGAGGGAGGGGGAAGAGAGGGAGAGGGAGGGGGAAGAGAGGGAGAGGGAGAGGGAGAGGGAGAGGGAGAGGGAGAGGGAGAGGGAGAGGGAGAGGGAGAAACCATCCGCTGGTTCACTCTCCAGATGGCTGCAATACCCAGGGCTGGGCCAGGCTGAAGCCAGGAGCTTCTTTCAAGTGTTTTATATAGGTGGCAGATGCCCAAGCATCTCATCTTCTGCTGCTTTCCCAGGCACATTAGTAGAGAGCTGGATTGGAAGTGGAGCAGCTGGGACAGAAATTGGTGCCCATCTGGGATGCTGGCATTGAAGGCAGCAGCCTTACCAGCTATGCCACAATGCCAGCCCCCTAACCTCTTTCAAAATTAATCTAGTATCTGTTTCCTAAAAATCTAAAGCAGAATCTCATTTGCTTTCTTTTACTAATTAAGCAAAACTACATAAGTGTGCTTTCCAAAATAAATTAGTATATTTTAAAATCACTACATATTCTAGGCATATACAAAGAAGAAATTTTAGATTGTTGATCTTATCCTAATTTACTCCTTTGGACAAAAAGTGCTAAAAGGCTTTGGCCACCAGGCTGAAGCTGGACATTCTGTGGTAATGAGGAGGCCCATGGGGCATGTGAATGGGAAGAGTGGGAGAGTAAAAGCAATACCACCACTGCTGAAAACAGGGATGGAAGATTTTTCTTGTGACATACCTGTGGGTCCATGGCCTCGTTTTTATTCTTATTTATTTATTTATTAAAAAAAATTACAGAGAAAGAGAGGCAGATGCAGAGAGAATGACAGAGAGAAAGAGATCTCCCATCCACCAGTTCATTCCCCAAATGGCCACAATGGCCGTGGTTGGGCCAGGCTGAAGCTAGGAGCCAGGAGCCTCATCCAGGTCTCCCATGTGGGTGCAGGGTCCCAAAAAGTTGGGCCATCTTCCACTGCTTTCCCAGGCCCATTAGAAGGTAGCTGGACCAGAAGTGGAGCAGCTGGACCCAAACTGGTACCCATGTAGGATGCTGGCACTGCAGTTGAAGGTTTTACCTACTATGCCTCAGCACCAGTCCCTGTTTGTTTTTTAGTAGATCAAATTTGAAAATATTTTTTGTCTCTTTACTTCCCTTCAAGAAGTCTTTGAAAAAATTTGCTTCCTAGAGTCAAATCACCACATTTTTGACATGTAAGAAAAACAGGTCTATAATACCTAGTTTCATGGCTAAAGGTATAAAAGACAACATGTCAACAAAATTTAAGCTGATGAGAACGTTAAAGCAGGCAACTCACTTGAAACTCCAATGGAAAAGGAGATGCAAATCATAATGCTTAGCACAGAATGTAACAGTCTAGAGATTTTAGAAAGTTAAAAACAATACACTGTCATAATCTTATTAGGGAATAAAAATGCTAACACATTAGCAAATGAGGCTTTGACTGGTCATGTTAGCTGAGAACTCATACCAATTTATCTTAAATGATTTTAAAGAAGACTTAGATCATGAGGGAAAACAGAACTAGAACAATTATGTGGTTAGGGAAAAGTGTGTCCTCCCTCAATAGCTTCTGTACATTGTGTTTACCAACCCAGGACAGGCCTAGGGTGTGTTCTAACAGCACCTGATTCCATCTGGGGAAAACTCTGAGTTCCACATTATAGAATGACATCTAAATTGCAGAAAATGCAAATACACAGGCATTTTTTTTTTTTTTTTGACAGGCAGAGTGGACAGTGAGAGAGAGAGACAGAGAGAAAGGTCTTCCTTTGCCGTTGGTTCACCCTCCAATGGCCGCCACGGCCGGCGCACTGCGGCCGGAGCACCGCGCTGATCCGATGGCAGGAGCCAAGAGCCAGGTGCTTTTCCTGGTCTCCCATGGGGTGCAGGGCCCAAGCACCTGGGCCATCCTCCACTGCACTCCCTGGCCACAGCAGAGAGCTGGCCTGGAAGAGGGGCAACCGGGACAGAATCCGGCGCCCCAACTGGGACTAGAACCCGGTGTGCGGGCACCGCTAGGCGGAGGATTAGCCTAGTGAGCCGCGGCGCCGGCAAATACACAGGCATTTAAAACTTGCTGATGAAACTACTATCTATTCCACTTAAAAATGGGCTTTCAGTAATACCTATGATTAAAAATCATACCTATGTCATTTCTTACTATAAAATTATAACATTGATTTCCATTGCTGTTAAAGCTATAACAGATGAAATACGTAAATTTGTGGTATAAAGACAATGCCTATTAAATCATCATCACTATCTCTACCTTTAAAGAGAATGATCGAACATCCATTTGATTGCACAAAAACTCATTTTTAAACCACTGTGCACTGCTGATGTCCACATATGTGACTGCATGAAAAAGTTGTTTTTGTAGTTTCATAGAGAGCTAAGTAGCTCACTAGAGATAAACAAAGCACTCTAACTGACCTACTAATAATCATAAAATTTGAGTAAAATTATTTTATCAGCTTGTAGGAAAGTGATAGGACAGCTGATGGGAAACATGTTAGCTGTCTTACCATGGGGTCTTTTGATCCACAGGACCTATGACCTATACTCTAACACTGGCTGGCTTTGCAGGACACATTACCACCCGATGCAGTTGAGCAAGGCATGTTACGGATGCAAGGTGCCTATGCTGGTCAGAAGCACAGGTACGCTATTTCAGTAAACCTACGAGTAATGGGAGACAGAAAGTCCATACACTCCCCACCCACCCCAAGCCCCAGGATTTACCACGTAACAATGTGCATTTTGTGCTTCATGATCATCCCCTTTCAAACATATAAACATAACGGGCTACCTAGCGGGAAGTATGGAGAAAGTAAGCCAGATGACTTGAAGCTGTGGTGTAAGCCTCTACAAGAGAAATAACAGAAAAGAAAGAAATAACAGAAAAGAAAGCCCCAAAAAGAAAGGGGTGAGCAAAAAGAAAATATAAAGAGGTGAGGAGCCGGCGCCGTGGCTCAATAGGCTAATCCTCCACCTTGCGGCGCCGGCACACCGGGTTCTAGTCCCGGTTGGGGCGCCGGATTCTGTCCCGGTTGCCCCTCTTCCAGGCCAGCTCTCTGCTATGGCCAGGGAGTGCAGTGGAGGATGGCCCAGGTGCTTGGGCCCTGCACCCCATGGGAGACCAGGAAAAGCACCTGGATCCTGGCTCCTGCCATCGGATCAGCACGGTGCGCCGGCTGCAGCGGCGGCCATTGGAGGGTGATCCAACGGCAAAGGAAGACCTTTCTCTCTCTGTCTCTCTCTCTCACTGTCCACTCTGCCTGTCAAAAAAAAAATAAATAAATAAAAAATAAAGAGGTGAGCATTTGGTCTCCTGGTTAAGATGCCCAAATCCGGTACTAGAGTGCCTGAGTTTAAGTCTCAGCTCTGCTTTGGATTCCAGCTTCCTGCTAATGTGTACCCTAGGAGGCAGCAGATGACGGCTCAAACAGCAGCGTCCTCACCACCCCCACTTGGGAGTCCTAGACTGTGTTCCCAGCTCCTGGTTCTGGTATCTGCAACACCTGAGCTCTTGCAGGCATTGGAAGAAGGAATTGGCAAATGGGAGCTCTGTCTTACCTGCCCTGTATGTGTGTGCATCAAATATTTGAAAAAAAGAAAACAAAATGTCAGAAAGGAAATTTTGCTACCCATTTCCTAGCACCAACCAATCACTAGAGCATTTCCCACTTTCCATGCTCTATAGCGGCAGAAGTCCCGTCATGCCGCTCCTCTGCCATGTGGCAGCGACACCGTGTAGTGGAAAACAACCCAGTGCTCAGACTGACAGTAACCACGCAGGACCAGGGTGGCTGGAAGGGAAGAAAAAGGCCAGGAGCTATGATGAGATCATCTACTTTTGCCTATCACTGTGGAAACGCAGTCCTACACTGTTCACTGCAGCATCTGAAATCACTGAACAGGAAAGAAAAGATTGTCAGAGGATTCCTATCTTTACCACTCTGCAAAATACAGAGGTCAGAAAAAAGTCACTCTTCCCCCATTGTATATTTGAAAGGCAGAGAGAGAGAGAGAGAGAGAGAGAGAGAGAGATCTTCCTTCTTAGCTGATTTATGCCCAAATGCTCACAGCAGCCAGGGAAGAAGCCAAGAGCCCAGCACTCCATCAGTCTCCATCTTAGGTGGGAGGGGCCCAAGTACACTTGCTGCCCACCCAGGATTCAGGAAGCTAGGTCAGAAGCAGGAGAGCCAGGACTCAAACCAGGTATTTGGATATGGTGTGCAGGTGTCCTGAGCCATGTTTTAATCGCTATGTTAAATGCCTGCTCAGAGAGAATGCCTTAATTGTCATTTTAGCCCCTGAAGCACCAAGCGCTGTGCCACATCTGATAAGCAGCTGCAAATATGCCCAGAACTGACTCTTCCCTATGAGTGTCCCTGTGTCTCACATGTTCTTCCTAGTACTGATTTTCGCACATCAGCCCTTGTTTCTTCCCAAAGCTTGAACTTCTCTGTCTCTGTGGCTTAACTGCTAATTTAGACAATATGAAATAACATTATATTGTATTTATTGGAACAGAACTTTAGGTTCAATTTTTTAATTGGAAAAGTAAATGTTAGGAACACTATCTTCTTTCCTCTAAAATACTTTACAAATTAAATTATGGACTCACAGCCTTCAAAAGTTCCATAACCCTAAGTTAAAGATGTGCTGCTTTTTGCTATAGTAAAATATGATTTTGAAAAAGCCTATTTGTGTCATATTCTTTTTTCTTTTTTGCTGTTAAATAAAGGCAAGATATTTCCATAATTGCCTATAAAAAGTAACACAGAACTATCCTGGTTCCTATGCAAGTATACTTTTAAAATGGAAAACTACCATTCAATGGGAAAAAGCCACTTACTTTTCATAGTTCCATCTTCTTCTTCCTCATCCTCACTGTTTATAACCATGGTCCCCAGGTCAGATTCTAGCATGGTGCTGTTATGTTCAATCATGGTCTGGGCCCCCTCACTCATTGTGCTCGTGGCCCGCATCGTGCCCACACTCTCCGAGCTGGTCTTCACCATTGTGTGGGAATCCAGCTCATCTTCATCCTGCAGGCAAAATACCCACATGAAGGAAGACTTTTCCAAGACAGCTGGATTGCTTAATTCTTAACAATAATGTCAGCATATTACACTTTTACTAATGCCAAAACAATACCATTACTACTAATTTTAATGTAAGGCCACACAAATTTTATCCTCACAGAAAAAGTTATTCAGAATAACTTAAAGCTTTAGGTACTTAAAGCACAAGCAATAGCAAATGATAAAACATAAGGCTACATGTTGCTTTTAAAATAAGGATTAAAGTAGGTAAATGATCAACAAATGCATAACAAAGATGATGACAAAATCATTAAACATACAAAAGAGAATACTTTAAGATAGAACATGTGGGCACTTCCTACTTTAACAGGCATAATAATGTTTATAACTTCTACAACAGCTTTTTCCTTTAAATTTAAATTTGTTTCCTTTAAATTTTGGTAAAAACATGTTACATAAAACTTACCATTTTAAACATTTAAAATTTATTTATTTTCATTTTATTCAAAAGACAGAGAAAGAAAGAAAAAGAAAGAAGGAAGGAAGAATGGACATTTGTGTTGTTTACACCTTTTGGATACTGTGAATGATGTTGGTACAAACACTCATGTGGTGATCTACTTGAGTCCCTGCTTTCTGTCTTTTGGGTATACACCTACAAGTGTAATGGCAACAGGATAAGGTAACTAACTCTATGCTTATTTTTTTGAGGAACTACCAAACTGCTTTCCACAACTGCTGTACTGTTTTACACTGCCACCAACAATGCAGAGGGTTTCAATTTCCCACATTCTTGCCAACACTCATTATTTTTCATTTGAAAATAAATAGCCATCCTAATGGATAGGAAAGTGCTATCTCAAGATTTGATTTGCATTTCTCTACTGAGATGATGATGTACCATCTTTTTGCATGCTTACTGGCCATTTACATATCTTCTTTGAAGAAATGTCAAGTCCTTTGCCTACTTTTGAAATGGGTTATTTGTTTTCTGTTGTTGTAGGGTTGTTACACATTCTGGGTGCTACTCCCTTATGAAATACATGATTTGCAAATACTTTTTGCCATTCCATAGGTTGTCTTTTCACTCTGTTGATAGTGTCCTTTGATGCACAAATTTTTAATCTTAATGGAGTTTGATTTACCTATTTTTTCTTTGGTTGTTTACATTTTTCTATAATATCCCAGTCATTAGCTTTTAAATATTTCACAGAGGAAAAAGTAAGTAATGTAAGTATGAATGAAAATGCTTTTTAGAATATTCAAAATATATACACGAATAGGGCCACAAAATAAACTAAAATATCAAATTTTCTTTTTGGAAACACTTGCTTATACACTGAAATTCATATAAATCTATTCCACTTTTCACGGAAACATACAAACAAAATCTAGTTTTGACGAAAGTCAAAATGCAAATATGGAACATCAATGTTGTGTCTTAGCAACTTAGGTGGCTTGACATAACAGGAGTTGGATGGCTATTTAATACTCCTCTTCCTAAAATAACAGGATAAGCTTGGGCATTATATTTCAAGGTCTTTTGCTCTCCTTTTATGACCCTCTCTCTTTTGGAAGACCTCTTCATTCTCATGCCTACAACTACCTAATACTCTGAAGACTCCCAAATCCCAAAATCTTGCTACATCTTTACTTAGTAATTAAATGCTTAATGACATCTACATTCAATATTTCCAAAAACAACCACCATAAAACACAGTGATTATCACAAGTTTCCCAAGAGTTGTACTTCAATGTCTTCTTATATTCATTCTGTTTAATTCTCCATGCAAGATCTTCAAAAGACGATTCACTTTTAGCTTTTCTTTTCCATTCCGTTTGCTACTGGGTAAATCTCATGCTTCAAACCTGGGTTAGTGTATGTAATGCCTTTTGACTGAAGACTCTCCCATCTCATCTTCTCAAATCAGGTACATGTTAGTTAGATCTTTGTTGATATCACTTACTAAGCCTAAGACCTTTAGGAAATTCACTTCAACCCTCTAAAGCTTAATTTCTCCCCTGGATGTTATAATGATTAAGCGAAAAAAGGTAGGCAAAACTGCTGCCTGCTACCTGCACCAAAGCAGTTTCACTATGAGAAACAGTGACTTGATCAGCCCTTGTCCTGACTGTTGATGTACAATTTAATACTTTATCCCTTTTAATATTTTTTTGTTCTAGTTAATACTATTGGTTGAACTCTGTAATTAACACACAATTATTCCTAGGTGTTTAAAGTTAACTGAAAAGTGATCCCTGTTAAATATAAGAGTGGGAATAAGAGAGAGAGGGGATGTACAATTTGGGACACGCTCAAGCTGACTTGCCCCAAATGGTAGAGTTAGAAATGTGCCAGGAGATTCCAATACAATCCCATCAAGGTTGCATGTATCAATGCCATCTCACTAGTCCAAGTGATCAATTTCAGGTCACAATTGATCACACTGATAGGTCTAAGAGTCAAAGGGATCACAGAAACAAGACTAGTGTCTGCTAATACTAACTGATAGAATCAAAAAGGGAGAGAACGATCCAACATGGGAAGTGGGATAACCAGCAGACTCATAGAATGGCAGTTGTCCTAAACAGCACTCTGGCCTCGGAATCGGCCCTTAAGGTATTCGGATCTGGCTGAAGAGCCCATGAGAGTATTTTAGGCATGGAAAGCCAAGACACTCTGGCAAAACAAAACAAAACAAAACAACACAACACCTAAATGAAAGATCTCTGCGAGTGAGATCCCAGAGGAAAGAACGGGCCATCAATGAAGGAGTTACCTTTCTCTGAAGGGAGGAAAGAACTTCCACTTTGACTATGACCTTGTCTAAATATGATCAGAGTTGGTGAACTCAAAAGGCTTCCATAGCCTTGGCAACTCATGACTAGAGCCTAGGGAGATTACTGACGCCATAAACAAGAGTGTCAATTTGTTACGTCAACAACAGGAGTCACTGTGTACTTACTCCCCACGTAGGATCTCTGTCCTTAATGTGTTGTCCAATGTGAATTAATGCTATAACTAGTACTGAAACAGTATTTGGCAATTTGTATTCTGTGTGGGGGCAAACTGATGAAATCTTTACTTAATATATACTAAATCGATCTTCTGTATATAAAGAGAATTGAAAATGAATCCTGATGTGAATGGAATGGGAGAGGGAGCGGGAGATGGGAGGGGTGCAAGTGGGAGGGAAGTTATGCGGGGGAGCCATTGTAATCCATAAACTGTACTTTGGAAATTTATATTTACTAAATAAAAGTTAAAAAAAAGAAAAAAAAGCAGTTTCACTCCTTCAGAGTACACAGCAATATACCAGTCTTTCTTGAATACTATTTCTTTTCTGTTTGCTAAATAGTTTATTTATTATTTATTTAAAAGGCAGAATTACAAAGAGGCAGAGAGACAGCTAGGGAGAGAGAGGTCTTCCATTCAATGGTTCACTCCCCAACTGGCTGCAATGGCCAGAGCTGCACTGATCTGAAGCCAGGAACCAGGAGCTTCTTCTGGGTCTCCCACATGGGTGCAGGGGCCCAAGGACTTGGGCCATCTTCTACTGCTTTCCCAGGCCACAGCAGAGAACTGGACCAGAAGAAGAGCAGCCGGGACTTGAACAGGTGCTCATATGGGATTCTGGCACTGCAGGTGGAAGATTAACTTACTGTGCCACAGTGCTGCCCCATCTTGAATACTATTTCTATTACATAATTCTTCTACGCAGAATCTATACTGGCTCCCAGTTTTTACCTACATTAAAGCTATCTTGCCACCTAGATTTTGATTTCTTTTATGTTCTTATCTCATTATTTTTGGCCAATCCTATTTTTCCATTGTTCATGTATTCTTTAAGAGTAGTGTATTGACACCTTAATTCACTCTCCTTCCTATGGGGTTATGATAAACAGGATACTAAGCTCATTAAGATTCCTCTCTTTGATCATGTTTTTTTTTCTGCCCAGAATATCCTTCTACTCTATCCATTTAATTAATCCTATATAGTCTCAGATCAAGTATTTATTGCTTCCATGGCTAATTCAGTCTTTATTAATTATCCTCTTTTTCAAACTTCTACACAATTTACAACCTGTATTATATACTTTTGCATTTAAATTCATGATCTCATACTGTGAACAATTATTTTGTAATGAATATAAACACTTTATACATAAGAATGCACTTCTGAGTCCACTAAAGTGTTTCATTTAATATTCAAAACACAGTAAGTTCTGAATATATATTTATTTCTTTACAGAATTATAAAATTATGAACCTTTATATTGGAATGAAACTCATCCAACCTTCTTGTATGCATGGATTTCAAAATTTTTTTTTTTTTTTTTTTTTTTGGGGGGACAGGCAGAGTGGACAGTGAGAGAGAGACAGAGAGAAAGGTCTTCCTTTGCCATTGGTTCATCCTCCAATGGCTGCCATGGCCGGCATGCTGCGGCTGGCGCACCACGCTGATCCGATGGCAGAAACCAGGTACTTCTCCTGGTCTCCCATGGGGTGCAGGGCCCAAGCACTTGGGCCATCCTCCACTGCACTCCCTGGCCACAGCAGAGAGCTGGCCTGGAAGAGGGGCAACCGGGACAGAATCCGGCGCCCCGACTGGGACTAGAACCCGGTGTGCCAGCACCGCAAGGCGGAGGATTAGCCTAGTGAGCCGCGGTGCTGGCCCATGGATTTCAAATTTTTTGTTTTGCACCAGAAAATTAAATTCCATTTTCTACATAGACAGTAAGACTCCCCAAAGTTTGTATACCTACTTAAAAAATACAGGGGCAGGCACTGGACCTAGCAGTTAAGACACTGGTTTTGATGCCCACATCCCATCTCAGCATGGTTGGGCAGAATGCTTGGTATGTTCCTAATTCCAGCTTACTGCTAATGCAGACCCTGGGAGGCAGCAGGGATGGATCAAGCAATATGTTCCCTGCCACCCATTTGGATTGAGTTCCCAGCTCCTGGATCTAGTCCCAGCACCAGCCCTGGCCATTGCAGGCATTTTAGAGAGTGGTCCACAGAACAGGAGCTCTCTGTTTCTCTACTTCTCAAATGAAAAAAAAGAAAAAGGAAAGCTAGAACTAAGAAACAAGTTCTTTAGTTTCTTGACCCATTATTCCACTATATATATTACGTTTAAAGTTTACATATCTACATTTAAATTTTTATCTACTTGAGTGCTACAATTTTAATAGTTTATATCATCATTTCCTATTCCCAAATAGTCCTATACAAATTATTCAATTCATTCTACTCCACGCCACTGGCTTCTCTCACCTGGATTATAAGAACAGCTCCCTAACTCTTTTCACTGTTTCTTTTCTGGCCTCTTTTAGTCTCACACAAAAACAGGCAGACCGATCCTTTCAAAAGAGAAATCACATCATGGTATTCTATTGCAGACTCTGCAATTGGCCTCTCATCACACTTAGACTAAAATCCAAAATCCTTTAGCGTGGCCAAATGTGATCTGGCCTACTTAACAACTGCCAATCCCATCTCCTATCACATTCCTTCCTGCTCAGCAAGCTCCAGCCATGTTGGCCTCCTTTGCTGTTTCTTGATCATTCTAAGCATATTCCTCTTTCAAGTCTTTAAACTGACTGATCTCTCGGAATGCTCTTCCACAGGAGGACTTGATCATTTATTTCACTTGGGTCTCTACTTAAATGTCACCTCCTTAGCGAGACTTTTTCTGACCACCAGTCTAAACTTGGAGCCTCCACCATCCTTTGTTATATTATCCTTCTATATTCTTCATATCCAGCACCTGGCATTCTCTACCACTGGCAGGACAACAGACTTAAAATTTACCCCAGTACTAAAACACCTGGCACATAGGAGGCACTTGATTAATACTTACATAATGAAGTAATCAACTAATATTTTAATTTAGTAAAGTAATTAATTCAATAAGTGCTTTGTATATTTGCAATATGTCAAGTAGTGGTGGGTCAGGCATCAGAGATACAAAGCTGAGTAAGACATAGTTTTGTTGCACTTTGAGGTCTAGGGGAAATCTATTCACATGTGAACAATAAATTACTATGCAATCTGTTAAGTGCTGTAAGGAAAGTGTTGACAGTATAATGGGAACACTAAGAGTAGAGCCTATAATTCTTTCCTTAACAAGAGAATGAGGCATCACAGAGAGGCTGCCCTTGAGGTGTCTTAAAGGATGAGCGTCCTGTATCTGTAACATACATACATAAATTTGGGTGGGGTGTTTAACATTACACCTTTTGTTTTACATGAGAACTATATTCAGACATATCCTGTCTTAGCTCAGACACTCCATGACTGAATTAGGTGTCATGACTTTGTAGTCCTATAGCATCCTGCACTTACGACTTCATACGTTTATTGCACAATAGTGTAATCGTGGAGTCAACTAGTCTAACTGCCCCTTCCCCCATTAGACTCTAAATCTGTAAGAGTAATTAATGAAATTTTGTTAACAGATATATTTTTTAAATGATTTATTTTGAAAGTCAGAGTTATAGAGAGGGAGAGAGAAAGAAGAAAGAGAGAGAGGAAGAAATTGATCTTCCATCCGCTGGTTCACTCCCCAGATGGCCAGAAATAACCAGGGATGGGTCAGGACAAAGCCAGGAGCCAGGAGCTTCACTGGGATCTACCACATGGATGGGAGGGGCCCAAGTTCTTGGGCCATCTTCCACTGCTTTTCCCAGGCCATTAGCAGGGAGCTGGATTGGAAATGGAGCAGCTGAGACATGAACCAGCACTCATATGGGATGCCAGTGTCACAGGCAATGGCTTTACCTGTTATGCCACAATACTGGCCCCCAGATATATTCTTAATATTCAGAACAAAGCATTGAATGAAGGTTAAATTCTTCATTATGAGAAAGTGTGTTACTGAGGTTCAAAAGAGACAACTTTATTTATATCATCTTACTATTATAAAACATGGAATGGCTATTGAGAAACTTTGGGAGGGGAATAATGCTGCTAACCAGATCAGATGATTATTTATTTAATAATGATATGACAAGTTATCAATGAATTAGAATCCCTATGCTGAGCCTTTTTTTTTTCTTTTTAGACTATTCCCATTTAAGCTTCTTATTAATTCCATGAGATATTATTATCCCTATTGTACAAATGATGGAGCTGAGACTCAAGCAGATTTAATAACTGCAAAAAGCAAGTATATATTTTTTTTTGACAGGCAGAGTTAGACAGTGAGAGAGAGAGAGACAGAGAGAAAGGTCTTCCTTTTCCATTGGTTCACCCCCCAAATGGCCCTACGGCCAGCGCGCTGCGCCGATCCGAAGCCAGAAGCCAGGTGCTTCTCCTGGTTCACCATGCGGGCACAGGGCCCAAGGACTTGGGCCATCCTCCACTGCACTCCCGGGCCACAACAGAGTGCTGGACTGGAAGAGAAGCAACCGGGACAGACTCTGGCACCCCAACCGAGACTAGAACCCGTGATACCGGCACCGCAGGCAGAGGATTAGCCTAGTGAGCTGTAGTGCCAGCCCAGAAGCAAGTATTTTAAATAGGTCTATCTGAGGCTAACACCTGAGATCTAACTTCCAATGATGTAAGGTTTTTAAATTATCTACAGTATTTTTTAAGTCCAATTCAATTTATACTAGGGGTTTTCAAAAAGTTCATGGAAAATATGTATTATGTAAAAACTATGTACAGACTTCAAAATTAGATTACACCAAAATAAACTTTTTCCTTAACTCCATTTTTTCACAAATTTTTGAAGCACCCTTGCATTACAAATTTACCACATCATGTTTCATTTTGCTAAGAGATGAAGAAAATGTCATACACAATAATTCGCACTTTATCCAAAAACTAATCTTTTTCTAAGTTGGGATTAATTCTTTCCAGTGGACCCCACTGAGGACAGCAATTAAAGCTGATTTTCTATCAGCTTGTTCTTAAAGTTTGCTAGTTTAGTATCTTATTTTATCCTGGTTGCAACTAGTTTATTCCCAAAACACTAAATCTATTTTTATATGCATGAGTCATTTGTCTTTTATCCTTGTAAGATTCAATGCTGTGACCAATAACAAGAAACATAACATCTGGCTGGTATGAAATAAGGTTTTCAGTCTTCCTATATCTATGATATGGTTGAATCTACAAAGAGATCATGAAGCTTACAACTCTGGATTCACATAATTGGCTTAGATAACCTATAACACTGTAAGAAACTGAATCAAGTTAGAAAGGGATTACTCCTACTAAAGATTATTTTTACTTATATAGTCACTTTGCTTAAAATGATACTTCTAATTTACAAATTGACAGCAAAAAAAGGCAACAAAAATAATATAAACACTTAATTCACTAATGAGAGAGTGTCATCCAAACAACAATTAATGAAGTACAGATGATGAGAACTGGTTTATGAAATTAGAAAACTCAAACATTAATAATTTGGTGATGGTGTTGAAAACTTTTCAGCAACATTGTTTTTACTTTTAGAAGCTCATTAGCTCTGAATTTATTCTTATTATTTTACTGTTAAATTTTCCTCTGATACTTAGTATGCATTTATAATAAAGGTTATTTATAAAGCTTTTTTCAAAGTTATATTTCATTTATATATACTCTGTTATTGCTCCTAAAAGAAAAGCAGAAGAAAAACATGTTGATGCTTTATAGAAAAAGGTCTGCAGAACAGATGCTTCTCCACTGCAGAAAGCGGCCAATTCCAGTAAGGAATACAATAGCATTTTCAATCAGTGGCCATCATGTGCCAGGAATGCAAAACAGAGTACTGATGATAATCCAGTTTATGAATCATAAAATCCACATGGAATACAAACATTTGAAAACATTATTAGGAAATCCTATTCCATTGCTAAGACAGATTTATGCTCTAACAGTCGGAGAAATAATGAGACTTTGCATGAAGTATCTTTACATTTTCAATATCTACTACCTTAAAGGATTTTTCTAAGTATTCAGTTACTAACCGAATGGTTTTAAGGATACTTACAAACATGCCTTACATAGTTGTCCTTATTCTAATTATGTTATTTTTCTTGAAATGATATGGAAAGCTTTTATTACAAACACAGTCACTCAACAAAACAATATCAGTATAAGAGCAGTGATCCTAATGGCTTTCAAAAAATGCATTCTTCAGGGGAAAAAATGAATGTGTACAGTACATACATGAACTAATTACACACAAAGTTGGAATTATATAGTGATCTAGATATCCTTAAAACCTCTTAAAGTTGCAAAGAAACAGCCAGCAATAAGTATAACAAACACTCTATTAATGCATAGCTGAGGTTTCAAGATAGTAAGAGAAATCCCCAAGGGCTCAAAACAGAACTGTGATAATAAGCTAAATCTGACCTTAGGGCTACCCAAAGAGCATGAGATATTTTACATATATTTTGGTGGTTAAAGGGGAATAGAAGCCTTTGGCCTTTTGCCACAGAAAAATTGCAACCCATGCCTAAAGTTGGGAAGCTTGAAAGCTGACAACCCCTGAGAAAGACTAGACAATCAAAAATTTACCCACAGGTGAAGGAGACAAATCTCATCTGGGCTACGGGTAAGGGTAGAGGTGGGGAAGCCTCCCATTAGAATTTACAACCATGATTTGGCTTTCAATTTTACATTGATCCACAGGGGCCTGGGAACCTCATTGAAAAATAAACCTAATCCAGTATGGTAGCACCCTGAATGCCCGATGGACACAACTGCAAATCCATCCTCCAAGGATTCACACTCCAATGTCACCCCAGAACTCACATCATCCTCAGAGACAAAACCCAGTGAAACCACAGCTCACAATCACAAACACACATAAGATAGCTACTGAGAATGAGCAGAAACAACAAATAACAGAATTAAAGCACCTCTGCTTTCTAGAATCAAGTTAGCTTCCTTAGATAGCTGGATCTTGGGAATAAACAAAAAATCAAGAAAGAACAGGTGGTGGCATTCTAGATTGAGGAAAAAGAACATAAATAGGTATATTCTGGCTAGAATGGAAACCATTAAGTGAACAAAGTACCACGCTCAACCTAACTGAGCTAACTACTGAGAAAACATCAAAAGTATTCTCCTTCAAATATCTGCCCTTAAGCACGATGCAACACTTCAATGTCTTGACAGCTGAAAAAAGTAGTAAGTTGGTATTCAACCATTAAAGATTACTAAGACTTGCAGTATCTGAAAATCTGTACAAAGAATGAACTTTCTTCTCACAGCTGTAAGTAGGTGGTCCTTCTGTTTCACTGTAAAACCAGCACGACAGCTTAGACAGCTGTCTTTGACATACCTGTCTTTAACAAACAGAAACTTCATGGATCCTAACTTTTGCATGTTCGCAGGCATGTTTTAAAGTTACATCAAAGCTTTCAGAATCTCCAAAAGTCATAAAAGGCTTGTTCATCAGTGCAAAAAGCCTAAATGGTGAGAAGGTGTGCGGGCAGGACTTCAGAGGCTCCATGATGCAAGACTGAACAAGTTCTTGGCATTATACAAAGTTTCTAAACAAAGGATTATCTTACACCCCCTGTGCACAATACTGATATACAACAGAGTGAATTAAGAGGCAAAAGCAACTTTACCCGCGACTTTTCTTTTTGCTCTCACAGCCAAAGCATGTCACAGGATTAACAAAATATCAAGAAGCTTACAAAATCAAATATTTTAAAATAAGAATAACACCTTTAAAATTGTGTTGTTATAAAATATCCACAAGAGGGCACCAAAGACAACAGGCTAAAATTCCATTAATTGAAAATTTACACATATAGGTTCATAACATTTACTAATATATAATCAATACTTTTCATAAATGGATTTGCAGCCACTGATAACATTTGAAACTTAAGTATTTTAAAATCCAATAACTTCTATCAAACTTCTGTATTTTTATAAAAGCAATGCTTTTGTTTTTTAAGTGAAAAGGATGTCTTCTACTTTCAGTCATTCCCACAGCGACTTGCATAGAACAGCAGGAGCTCAATGTATAGTTGTTGATGCTACAAAGCTTACAGAAGCATACAAGAGGAAACAACAAAGATTTATATTACTTCATAATGACATTCTAAATTGCTTTAATTTAATATTATGTATATCTTATATTTCTAGAACAAATATAACTAAGAGATCATCTATCTCTAAAAAGAATTTTGTTTTTTCCTCATTCATTCTTTCTGTTACTCCTTTTGTTCCAGTATGAAAGTGTTTAAGAACAGAAACTTTAATATACATTTAACAGAAGAAATATCACTTGCATAAAGTTTAGAAATGATAATAATATAAAATGCTTTTAAGAAATCAACTTCCAGGACCGGCGCTGTGGAACAGCAGGTTAAAGCCCTGGCTTGAAGCACTGGCATCCCATATGGGCGCCGGTTCCAGACCTGGCTGCTCCACTTCCGATCCAGCTCTCTGCTGTGGCCTTGGAAAGCAGTAGAAGATGGCTCAAGTCCGTGGGCCCCTGCACCCATGTGGGAGACCCGGAAACAGCTCCTAGCTTCTGGCTTCAGATTAGCGCAGCTCTGGCCGTTACGGCCAATTGGGGAGTGAACCAGCGGATGGAAGACCTCTCTCTCTCTGCCTCTCCTTCTCTCTCTGTGTAACTATGACTTTCAAATAAATAAATAAATCTTAAAAAAAAAAAAGAAATCAACTTCCAAAGCACACAGTTCAGATGAAGATTGCTTGAAACACACTAAAATAACAAAATTTATTTTAACATGGAATTTATATTACTGTAACTCCTGATACAGATGAAATTCTGAGGCAAAGAATTGTCAAGGTAGCAAAAAAGAAGTTTCTCTCACAACTTAAATATTTATATTTGACTTAAGTATCTCTGAGGAAATATTGCACACACTAGCATGTATCTTATCAATTTCCAAATGCAAATATATTCCATGTTGATGAAAATATAAATTATATGGAGTAAAAGTCAGGTCAGTTGATTCAATAAGCATTTACCAATTACATATTTCTATAATACCTTGTGTGCAAGGCAGTGCACCAAGATTTAGTCTTCATTCTTAATAGATATATAGTTCCTGGAAAGAGTTAGAAACTAGAGAAATATAGTAAAATAAGTACTCTCATAGAGTTAAACATAGTATACCACAGCGTGCCTGGGAGAGCCTCGTGTAACAGTCCTTCTTTCCAGAGAAAGCAACAGCTAAGATGACTACCTGAAGGCAGCAACCTGTGTTCTTCCTTAAACACTTTTTGAGCATTTGCCCCCCTGCTTATGGTTTAACTACCAACTGCAGGAAACACTGATTCCCTAATTGCCTGAGTTCTCCCTTGGGATTCAGACCTGCCTATCCAACCGCCTGCTACACACAGTGATCTGGGACGACCCAAGGACACCTCGAATAAGTGCTCAAGTGATCTCATCTTATCTGGAAAGTCATCTGGAGAACATTTCAGCCAGAATCAAAGAAGTGGAGAGAGGATGGGCAAAGTGAAACAAGCAAGGCTCTGGCCTTTAGTACCCTTCTATCAAGAAGCTTGGTTGTAATCGATTTGGGTATTTTTCCTTATTATTTTTAAGTGGCCAAAAAAGCAGTACATTTGTAGGCTGAGGCGTAAAGTCCATGATGAAAAGGATAATGAAGTGGACTGCAAAGGCAAGCAGAGAAGGGGCCTTTTAAGGAGAGTAAAGGGTTAGAAAACAGCAAGCCGCAAAACAACCATTGCTATTCTTTTTTTTAAAAAAAACTTTTATTTAATGAATATAAATTTCCAAAGTACAGCTTATGGATTACAATGGCTTTTTCCACCCCCATAACTTCCCTCCCACCCGAAACCCTCCCCTCTCCCAACTCCCTCTCCCTTTCCATTCACAACAAGATTCATTTTTTTTCTTTTCTTTTTTTTATTTATTTTTTTTGACAGGCAGAGTGGACAGTGAGAGAGAGAGACAGAGAAAAAGGTCTTCCTTTTGCCGCTGGTTCACCCTCCAATGGCTGCCGTGGCTGGCGCACCGCGCTGATCCGAAGCCAGGAGCCAGGTGCTTTTCCTGGTCTCCCATGGGGTGCAGGGCCCAAGCACTTGGGCCATCCTCCACTGCACTCCCTGACTACAGCAGAGAGCTGGCCTGGAAGAGGGGCAACAGGGACAGAATCCGGTGCCCCGACCGGGACTAGAACCTGGTGTGCCGGTGCCGCAAGGCGGAGGATTAACCTAGTGAGCAGCGGCGCTGGCTCAAGATTCATTTTCAATTCTTTTTATATACATAAGATCGATTTAGTATATATTAAGTAAAGATTTCAACAGTTTGCACCCACACAGAAGCACAAGTGAAAAATACTGTTTGAGTACTAGTTATAGCATTAAATCACAATGTACAGCACATTAAGGACAGAGATCCTACATGGGAAATAAGTACACAGTGACTCCTGTTGTTGACTTTGGCTTGGCTCAGCCCTGGTCATTGCAAACATTTGGGGAGTGAACTAGCAGATCTCTGTTTCTATCTCTCCCTCTCTCTAACTCTACCTTTCAAATAGATTAAGAAAAAAAAAAAAAAAAAAAGGTCCAGCAACTGTGGTCCAAGATAGTTACCAAACTGACTTGAAAGTTTATAGGTAGGGGCCGGCGTTGTGGCACAGTGGGTTAACGCCCTGGCTTGCAGTGCCCAGCATCCCATATGGGCACTGGTTTATAACCCAGCTGCTCCACTTCCGATCTAGCTCTCTGCTATTCCCTGGGGAAGCAGTAGAAGATGGCCCAAGTCCTTGGACCCCTGCACCTGCATGGTAGACCTGGAGGAGGCTCCTGGCTCCTGGCTTTGGATCGGCACAGATCCGGCTGTTGCAGCCAATTGGGGAGTGAACCATCGGATGGAAAACCTCTCTCTCTCTCTCTCTCTGCCTCTCCTCTCTGTGTAACTCTGACTTTCAAATAAATAAATAAATAAATCTTTTAAACAAGTTTATATGTAAACAAAAGCTGGCATGCAAATCTACATAGCAACTTTATGTATAATTTCCTCAAACAACTAAGTAACCACAATGTCCTTCAATTGGTGAATGGATGAACAAACTCAGGTACATCTACACAATGTACGACTATGCAGGGGTAAAAGGTGCTATTGAGCCACTAAAAGACATGAATGAATCGTAAAAGCATATTTTCAAGTAAAAGAAGCCATTCTGAAAAAGCTATACAGTTTATGATACCAATTATAAGATATTCTGGAAATACAAAATATTGATAGTAAGCAGATCATCAGTTACAAAGGGTTTGCAGAGAGAGAAACTATTGAAGCATAAGGATTTATTTTATTTTCTTAGGGTGGTCAAACTATTCTGTTTGATAGACACATGATATTATACATTACTCAAAACCCAAAGAACTTTATATCATAAAGAGTTAACCATAACACACACAAATTTTTATACAATCACAAAAAATGTCAGGGGACTCCAAGGTGGAGTGTATAATGTGTAAAAACAAAGTCGACCCAACACCATAAAATTATTAGAGAACACTGGAGAAACACTGCAAGATATAGGCACAAGCAAGACTTCTTGGAAAAGACCCCGGAAGCAAAGGCAGTCAAAACAAAAATTAACATTTGGGATTGCATCAAATTGAGAAGTTTCTGTACTTCAAAAGAAACAGTCAGGAAAGTGAAGAGGCAACTGACAGAATGGGAAAAAATATTTGCAAACTATGCAACAGATAAAGGGTTGATAACCAGAATCTACAATGAAATCAAGAAACTCCACAACATCAAAACAAACAACCCACTTAAGAGATGGGCCAAGGAC